>NW_011888928.1:487256-489452 GCF_000151845.1 Pteropus vampyrus
CTTTGAAAAGGAAAGTATAAGATCTGCTTTTCTTCTTAACTCAATTGTGGTTTCCTCCGGAAGTCTGAGATAACAAGATCCAGGAAGCACTCTGACCTTTTATTATTTATTTAATAAATAAATATTATCTATTTAATAATTGTTCTTTGAATGGACTCGCCTTTTAATTTAAGTTTCTTTGAAAAGGAAAGTATAAGATCTGCTTTTCTTCTTAACTCAATTGTGGTTTCCTCCGGAAGTCTGAGATAACAAGATCCAGGAAGCACTCTGATCCCCTGCTAACTAAAAGTGTAGTCTCTGGAAATGCAGATTCTCAGGTCCAAACTCAGACCCGCTGAATCAGAATCTGCATTTAAAACAGCTCCCCCACAGATGACTCATAGGCACAATAATCTTTGAGAAGCACTAGCCTAAGGGACTAGGTTTAGAGAGCAAGTCTCAACCACGGGTAGGAATCAATGAAGGAAGCAAAGAAAGTCTGAGAAAGTTCGAACTCTGCCGTCTCGGTGCAAAGCATTCTGGGTCTGAGGGGTGCCCTCAGAACTCACTCTGGTAGAATTCTGGTTTCTTTACCCAAATTCTTAGTCTGTTTAGATATGGCAATGATCTCATTTTTTGATTCAAGGGGCAGGGAGGCACAAGTTTTAGATTTGGCCGATGAGAGCTTGCCATTACTGCTGGGCACGGTTTGGTTCAAAAATGGAGCTGTGATCCAAACTAAGTCATTCAGGCTCAATTCTTGAACTTTTGTTGGAATAGTTGCCTAAGAGATACTTATTCCTCTGGAGTTGCTAAGTAGGGAGTAAGCCTGTAGCTTCTGGGGCCACCACTTAGTAAGCTTCTGCCTAAGAATTAAGTCAACACTCAGGAAAACAGAGACGAGAAGTGAAAAGGGAGACCAAGCATAGATGACATTGTCGCCTGGACCCAGCCATGCCTGAAGCTGAAGGCCCCTGAACTTTCGAGATGTGCAAGCCAATAAATTTCTCCCTAACTTTTTCTTCTATTACTTACAATGGACTGATATACCATCTACACAAATATCTATGGTAAATGGCAGAATATGTTGCAGATACTATCATTAGCCTACCCAAAAAATAGTCTCCCTTTTTAATCAGAATTCCGCTTGTGACCAGATTTTCACCTTCCGCCTGGTGGCTGCGTTCCTCCAAGGAGCTGGGTCCCAGTCCCAGACTCAGCCCAAAGAAGAGAATGATGATAGGCATGGCAATCTAGATACTTTCCAGAATCTGGTTTAGGCATTATCATGTGATGCCCTCTAGAGCGACATGAGGAAAAATCTGCTGAGTGCTTCCGGGAAAGGTTTTACTCATTAATAGAGATACACGACATTGTGACCTGAATGTCTGGAATTGTGGGTGTTATTTTGCCACCACAAGTAAGCAAAGCTAACACGCTCAGAACGGCAGAGAAGAAATGCAGAAAGGACTTATGTACCAACACTGCATGAGCCCCTGAGAACCATCTCAGCCTATGACTCCTTGACAGCTCTAAGCATTGCCTCTTGGTAGCAGTGAGTGCAGTACCTGGAAGCCTCATCAATCTACGCTACCATCTGGGATGAAAGTATATTTAAGTCTCTCACTCTCTCTTGAAAGAGAAATTATTCCCCTTCAGGAGCCCCAGCTAACATCTTGTATCTCATTGGCTCTGATTTGGTTATGTGCCCATCTGTGAACCAAACACTGATGCTAGGGGAAAAAAAAAACCATGGATCCTGAAGCCGATCAGAATCCAACTCCGGTAAGGTAGATCTTACGCCAAAACACAGGGGAGGAGAATGTGCAAGTTGGTGTTTTGTGGTCCAATAAATAGTGGCTTGGAAAGATTACAAAAGGACCCACGTTCTCTTCCAGTTCACAGAGCCATATGACTAATGAGGGAAAAAAAACCCACAATACTTAGCCTTATGGGGAATTTAGAAAATGTATACCATATGATCCCTGCTTTCAAAGAATTTGTAAGTGAGATTATCTGCACCTGACTAGATCAGCTTGGAAGATCTGCCTTTCGGAGACTATATTTTTTGTTGAACACTATTAAAGTAACACTAGCCACTGTAAAAAAAAAAACAACAACAAAAACCCCGACATGTAGGGTTTGCATAACAGAAGTCTATCTCCTGCTCACATCTCTATCCAGAGCTGTGTCGCCAATTGCTTGACAGGTCCCCAT
>NW_011888928.1:490232-503392 GCF_000151845.1 Pteropus vampyrus
TTTTTTTTTTATTATTTTGAAAGTAATATGTATTCGTGGAAAAGTGTCAATAATGCTTAGAATAATAACAGTTAAAATGTATTTGGTATTTACCATATGACGGCACTATTCTAAATGTTTTAGGAATATACCAGCTCATTTAATTTCATAGCAACTCTGTGAAGTAACATGATCACCATCATCTCCATTTGAGCAGCCGAAAAACTGAATTGCAGAGCAGTGCGGTCGCCAAGCCCCTAGGAGGCAAAAAGAGATTTCTTTTTCTTTGTCACACCGTCTTCCCTCCCCACCTGGGTCCAGGACAATAATACCTGACAGTGGGGCCCAGGGAGGTACTCAACATTAGCAAGAAAAAAGAGGTGGGTGTCTTACAAACACTCTGTTCTGACAACTTCAGAAGTCCGGAGCCTCCTGCTCAGCCAGTTCCAAATGCACTCAAGAATGTTGCCAGTTCAAACCACAAAATCGGGGAACCCCAAGATTGCAAGGCCCCTCCAGGCCTGAGCTGGTGTTGAGGAGAGAGCAGAGAAAAGATCCCATCCACTGCAGACCCTACCCGGCCGCCAAATGAGTCAGTGAGGAAAACCACGTCTTCAACCTTTGCTGCCTATGTGTGTTTGCTTGTGTGGCAGTAAACTTGCCTACTTGCTGGAAAGGGGCTGTCCCTGCCTGTTCCTCTAGCCATTGCAAGACTAAGTGACAACGTTACAAATATGTGCTGGTAAAATACATTGTTTTTATACCAAATGGAAACATAATGTGTAGACTGTTTTGCAGTTTCTTTTTTTCTCGGTCAGGTCATCTTTTCCATCACAATAGACCTTTTTCTTTCTAACGTCCGCCGTATGCCTTTTTCTAGACAGACCACAATATATTTGATGAGTTATTTCTTAAACCGCCAGATGACGGATGCAAGGGCTGATTATACTATTTTCTCCCCTTTCGAATATGTTAGAAATTCTCCACACTAAAATAATAATAATACAATAATGGAAAGTTCCATGTAAAACATAACTTTTCTATTTAAGCCTACCAAGTTGACTCTCTATCGACTTGTTCGTACTGATAGAAAGCCACAGTTAAAAATCTAAACACTATATGTGAGATTAGAAATTGGTGAATTAAAGCGACCCAACCATGAACGGTGCAGGACTGCTTTCGCTTTTGTTCAGAGCTCATCTCCATAGCTTTCTGATTCCCTGAAGATTGTTGGATGAGACAGAGAACAGCTCTCAGAAATCTATGTGGTATCTTGAGAAAGTGACTCATTGGAAACTGAAGTCAGGCTTTGTCGGTTACTTATAATTCAGTAATTGTGAACTCTTACATAACAGGAACTGCATGCCAACCAGTCTTGTTAATACTTTACACAACTATTAACCCATTTAATTCTTTCATTAATCTTGAGAAATAGGTACTATTTTTACATTTTACAGAACAGGAATCAAAAGCACAGAGAGTTTAAATGACTCATTCGAGGTCTCACAGATAGTGAGCGGTGGGGCCGGGATTTGAACTCCAGGACCACCCTCTTTTCATCCCTATTTTCTACGCTTTCTCTATTAATTGGTAATGTGTCTCTGGCAATTTACTGGGTATCACATACGAGAGAACTGGGGGTAGGTTGAGGAGAATAATGAAGATCATTCTGTGTGCTCATTCAGTGGAAATCTGAGGTGTCCCTAGAAATAACAGATCATCTGTATTAGTTATCTTTTCTGGGAAAGCGATAAAGCAATAACCACCATTTAGGAAACTTCTACTATGTACCAGCCACTGTGCTAGGAGAAAAATACACTGTAATAATCTCATTTATGTCAAGAAATATTCTATGTATCAGGCCCTGTTCTAGGCAGTAGGGATATAGCTGTGAAAAGACTGACATGGTTTAAACCTATATGAAGCTTATTAGAACTTGTTTTGACCAATATAATTGGGTAGAAGGAACACAGCACAAGTTCTAGAACCTAGACCTTGAAAAACCTAGGAACTCTGCCCTGAGTCTACCATCCTGGAAAAGCCTTGAATGAAAGACCAGAGTGAGAGAGACCCAGCTACCTGGCTGTCCCCACTGACCCTCCAGCAGAATGCAGCTGCACGATCAAACTCGTGTACAACTAACAGGACCACTCACCAACCCAAAGATGCATGAAAAATAATAGATGATGGTTTTAAGCAACTATGTTTTGGGGTAGTTTCTTACACAGCAATAGGTAACTGTTACAGTATAACAGAATAATAAAATTGAGTAAGTACTATGCAGCAAAGCCTCTAGATGCTATACGATCATATAAGAATCTGACCTGATCTGGAAACAGAGGAGGGCCACATAGTAGAAAGAACTGAGTTCCTAAACCAGGGTGACCTCCATTCAAGCCCAATTTCATCATTTCTGTTCTATGTGACCTTAGGCAAGTCACATAGCTTCTCTGAGCCTCACTTGCAAAACAGGGTCATCAAACATACTCTGTTAAATAAGTAATAAGTGAGATAACATGTGCGAACATTGTGAGACAAACAGGCATTCAATAAAAGGTGGCTTTCTTTTATTAGACAAATCCCACCACGTCATTCAGTTTCTACCTTGAGGGGTACGGGTAGGAAGACTAGATTTATCTCAGATCACTGACATTCAAGGAAGAACCAAAAGAGTTGGGTTTTCTTGGGTTTATCTGTTCAGTTTTGTTTTTGTTAATTCATAGCTGAAGGTTCAAAAGTCAATAGATGCAGTAGAGTTTAAAAGCCAGCTTTGTTTTCTTTGGTGCATTTAAGAAAGAAGGCAAAGAAGAAAAAAAATTGCAATTTGTCACTTGTGTGGCTTAGGCAGAAACAGACCAAACAAGTCAATTAACCTGTGAGTGAGTGCCCCCGTCACATGGCCCAGGGGCCCTCCTGCCAGGTACATCAGTTCCAGAAAGAGTGAGGTCAACACCAGCAGAAGGATTTCACCTGATCATTGTCAGAATCCTTAAACACACCTTTACAGCTTGCAAACAGGACTTTATCTCTTTGCCACTTATCAAAACCTGTGGTTTGATTCTAACATCTTAAGCTTCCAAGGAATGTCACAAAAGGCAAGGAGAGAGAAGCTGAAATCTACACCTCGCCCCAGGCAGGGCAGGTCTTCAAGCTATTTCTCAGGACTGGGTCCTGCTTCCGATTCTGTTTGCAAAATCTCTCAACACTCCCAGAGACTTATTGCAGGACCAGAGGCGCGTCCAGGTTTAGTGCGACCTGAAGTTCATAGAAGTTGGGGGAGCCTTTTTTTAAAATAGTACAAAATTAAGTATAAAAGGTGAATTTTAATATAAAATGAGAAATAAAAAATTGTGGGTGGCTTTGGTAGCCAGACTTCAAAATTGCCCAACAATCCTTTGCCTCTTGGCCATCACAGCCTCGTGTAGCCCCCGATCCTACATTGCGCTGGGGTGGTCTATATGACCAAGAGAATTTGGTCATATAGAAATAGTGATGTATCATCACTTCTGAGATTAGTTATAGAAGACACCGAAGCTTCTATCTTGGTTGCTCTCTCTCTTTCTCTTCCTTAAGTCACTTGCTTAGAAGAAAAACCACTGCCATGTCACGAGCCGCCCTATGAAGAGGCCCATGTGGTGAGAAATCTAAACTTCCTGCCAACAATCACGTGAGCTCAGAAACAGATCCTCCAGCCCTAATTGAGCCTGTAGGTGGCTGCAGCCCTAGTGACTAAGCCAGAAACACCCAGCCAAACCCTCCTGGATTCCTACCCCACCGAAATTATGAGATAAATGTTTATTATTTTAAGCTGATAAATTTGGAGGCGATTTATTACATAGCAATAGACAACTAATACAGTGGCTTTAGGAGATTCACATTCTTTTCTTCTGAGCTGTTTAGGTAATGCTCACCTGTAAATGTGAGAGCCCAGCCTACCTGCAGCCCAGCCTCCATCCCCACCAAAAACCCATTAGAAATTCCAGCACTGTGTCCCTACTTTCTAGAGGAGTATAGGGCACAGAGCAGAAATTCAAACTATATTTGTTGAATAAATGAGTAAATAAGGCTCTTACGAGAGTGATATTTCATCCTTATTTTACAGTTCAGAAAACAGAGGCTCAGAGATGTTAAAAAACTAGCTTAGATTACACAGCTACAGACTGAGTGTTGGTTTCCTCATGGACGACAGCCTGTAGTGTTCATTTCTTTCATGTTTTTCCCAGTATCAAATGTATATTAAGTGCCTAATAAATGCAGATTGACGGAAAGAGTAAATGTGTACGTCTTTATCTAATTCAAGTACGTATATCTTTAGTATAGAAACAGAAACAAGGTGAGGTGGAGGGAACAGAGAAATTGATGTTACCCTCTTTTTATCACAAACAGTAATGGACAATGCAGCACTTAGGGAAGAAAAACCTAAAAAAAAAACAACAACTAACAAAACCACTTCAAAAGCATCCAAAGACTAAAATTCAGGATAAAAGGGGTTTGTATTTCCTTTCATGCATTGAATTAAAAAGTTGGTTTTGTTGGCTTTAGAAGGCTGTGTAAAAGCAATTAATGAATTTACGGTTTGTGCCTCACTCTTTTGAACAATAACAAAATCTCCAAATTGACGCACACAGTGGTCCAGCTGCTCAAGAGTGACCACAGGCAACTTTCGGTGTGCACTTTCTTCCCCTTAAGTGGTCACTCTAGTTAGTCAAAGTCAAAGGTTACCTGGGAGCCTGGTCACAGGGAGTCAGGTGACTGTTCTGGCTTCCTCTGAATCCTCCTGTCCCTGAAACTCAAAATTGCAATGATTTAGAAGGATGATGGATATTCTAATTAGGCCATATGTAATTTAATTTTGGAGTGGTGAAACTTGCATGGTCTTCTAACGGCTCATTGAGTAAACATGAAGCCTTTGAAAATTAATGGACTTGTCCACTGAGTTATTCATAAAAGTCTCTTCAGCTGTAAGCACAGGATCTGGCCCATATTTGGTACTCAATAAATTAACATAGTTGTTGATGTGAATGGGAGTAAATTAGGCACCTAAAAGAAAATGCATCACTGGGTCTGCCCACAAGCCCCATCTCTTTTACCACCTCCAGGCCCCAGGACTCACTACTCTGCCTGGTTACAAAATTGGATTCTCTTTGCCTGGGATAGTCAGTGTCTACTGATTTAACCTCCCAATGTCCATTCTCCTCTTTTCTAACAAGCCCTTCTCTTTCTAGAGTTCTCTCCCTCTCTACTCTGTACCATGTGCTTTTGGAAGGCTGATTCCACTCCAGGCTCCAGAGATGGACCCACCGCTGGGTCCAACAGATTCAGTCAGATTAATCAACATATCCAGTTCCCCTAGCTACACTCATGGGATCAGAAAGAGACACTGACCCAAGTTGATTCAGTCAGGGCCAATATTCCCTTTTTTTAACGGATTTTTTTTAGAGCAGTTTTAGATTCTCAGCAAAATTGAATGGAAAGTACAGAGAGCTCCCATATTAACTCCCCCCTTCCCCCCCCCCCCCCCCACACACACTTCCCTCACCATCAACATTCCCTATTAGAATGGTACATTTGTTATAATCAATAAATCCACATTGACACATGATTATCAACCAAAGTCCATAGCTGACATTAGGGTTCACTCTTGGTAATGTACATTCAGTAGATTTTGGACAAATGCATGATGACATGTATTCATCATTATAGTATCATAATCATTTCACTGCCCTAAAAATCCCGTGCTTTCCACCTATTCATCCCACCTTTCCCCCAAACCCTGCCAACTACTGATCTTTTTACTGTCTCCATAGTTTTACCTGTCCCGGAATGTCGTATAGGTGGACTCATGCAGTATGCAGCCTTTTCCGATTGGCTTCTTTAGCTTAGTTATAAGCATTTAAAATTTCTCCATTTCTTGTTGCGACCTGGTAACTCTTTCATTCTAGCACTGAATAATGTCCCCCTGAATGGATATATCACAGGCAACTCACAGACAAATGGCTCATAAACGTATAAAAATAAGATTCATTCACCTACTGAAAGACAGCTTGGTTGCTTCCAAGTTTGCTAAGAGTATATTAAGTTTTGTAAGAAATTGCCAAACTCTCTTCCAAAGTGGCTGTATCAGTTTGCACTCCCACCAGCAATAAATGAGAGTTCCTCTTGCTCCATATCCTCACCAGCAGTTGGTGTCAGTGTTTTGGATTTTAGCCATTCAAATAAGCGTGTCATGGTATTTACTTATGGTTTTAGTTTGCATTCACCTGGTGACATATGTGAAGAATCTTTTCATATGCTTATTTGCCATCTGCGTATCTTCTTTGGTGAGGTATCTGTTCAGATTTTTTGCCCATTTTTTAAATTGGGTCATTAGTTTTCTTATTGCTGAGTTTTAAGAGTTCTTTTTATAATTTGAGTAACAGTCTTTTAGCAGATATGTCTTTTGCAAATGTTTTCTCACATTCCCCTGACAATCCCTAAACTTTTCTTGGATCATCCATGAAAATGGTATTCTCCCTGCTGAGGCTGCTGAGAAGATGGAATAAAGCCAGGAGCTGCTGGCAGCCATCTTACAACCAAGGGAAAGAGGTAGCCTGAGACTGGAGTCAACAAAGAAACGAGAAAAGACTACTCACAGACAAAAAAGGGACAAATGGCTCATAAACATATGCAAATAAGTTTAACTCTTATGAGAAATGAATTTAAAGCTATAAAGTGGCATTATTTTTTCACCTATCAGACTAGCGAAATGAAAAAAGTAATTAATAATGCAAAGTGTTCCTGAGAATGTAGGAAAAATGGCACTGTCAATTGGACTCAGGTTTGGATACAAGTAACAGAGATGTGACGAACGTTGGCTAGTAAGATAGGAGTTTATTTCTTTTATGATGTAAAAGAAGTCTGTAGGTCAGCTGTCCAGGGATGGTATGGTAGGTCCATTTTCCTCAGGGACCTGGTTTCTGTCTGTTTGCCTGCATCACCTAGCCCTCCATTCTTAAAGTCACATGACACAATAATGGCTAGACAGCCATCTATCATATCTGCATCCCAAGCAGCAGGAAGCACGAAGAAAAGGAGGATACACCTTTTCTTTCCTGAAAGCCCCCACTCATTTCCACTGTCATCTCATTGGCCAGACCTTAGTCATGTGACTATACCTCACTGCAAGGGAAGCCGGGAAATTTAACTTTTATTCTAAGTGGCAATATACTAGAATAGAAATTGGAGTTCTGTTAATATGAAGAAATGCAAAAAAAGAAATAACTTGGTATTCTTCTATACAATTGACAGTAGTATAAATTGGTATAACTTTTTTTACGTAGTTGTGATTTGGTGTGACTTTTATATTCTTTCCAGTTCTTTTCAAGAAATTCCTTCATTCTTGCCATATCTCATTATTAGTCTTTGTTTGGTTTTTTTTTCAAATAAGAAAACTAAGGCAACGACAGATGAAATAATTCACCCAAGGACACTGTATTGATCAGGATTCTTGACAGCAAGAAACAGAACCTCAAATCAAATTGGTTTATAAAAAGGGAATTCACAGGCTCACCTAACTGCAAAGTTACAGGTAGCAACAGCTTCAGGTATGGATAGATCCAGAGGCTCAGATAGCGAGATCAGGACTCTCTCCTCATCTCTTGGTCCATTTCTTTTCTGTTGGCTTCATCCTTATTTAGGCTTTCCCCATATGGCGGCCCACAGCAACCCTACATTGCATTACATCCTAGTAGAAAAAGAGCACTTATTTTCCAGTATTCCTAGTAAACATCCCAGAACTGACTCTCACTGGACTGCCTTGAGTCACATGGTCATCTCTGAGCCAATCACTGGGGCCAGACATGAGCTGTGCTGGTATCCAGGCAAATCTGAGTCACTTGCTTATTCCTGGAGCCCGAGGGTGGGGGTCAGCTCCACCAGAATGACAGAGATTGGGAGAGGGGAAATTACCCCCAAGAAAACCTGGAGTGCAGTTTCCAGAAGAAGGAAGAAGAGTTGCTAGGTAAACTGAACCACAAACATCTACTATAGTCATTTGGTGACTTTGGGCAGGGCCACATTGGGAGCCCAGCTTCCCGATTCCTATTTCACTGTGCACCACAAGCACCCCAGCTCTTTCTGTTGCCTAGGAACTCACTTTTAAGAAATCACAAAATGTAAACACAGACTAAAGGAGAAGTAATCAGAGGAGAATCATACATTAAGAGGAGGTTCAGGAGGCCCCGGGAAAACGTTCAACTTTTGGACTTTGTTACCATATTCACCTTGTCGAAAAGTTTTTAAACCTGATGAATTACATTCCAGAGAACTGAAATAATTTGCAGATGTGATTGGGGAAACGCTGTCAGTAATCTTTGAGAAATCGTGGAGTGGGAATGACTGGAAGATTGGAGTTGGGCAAAAGCACGTGGTTTTGAAAAGCTGAATCCCAAATCCTGAGGATGGATTGGTTGGACTCTGACTCTTCCTTCTCCTCCTCCTCCTCCTCCTCTTTCCTCCTGCTTCCTCTTCTTCTTGCTTTCCCTTTTTCTTTTCTCTTTTTTAAGACAGTTTTATTGCAATATAATTTACACATCATAAAATTCACCCCTTTTAAGTATACAATTCGATGCGTTTTAGTAATCTTTAATACGATGCAGTTCTTTTCATCACCCCAGTAAGATCCCGCCCCCTCACCGACTTACCATTTTTTGTTTAACGCCTTCAGCGCCTGGTCTTCCTAGGTGGTCTCCCATCCAAGTACTAACCAGGCCTGACCCTGCTTAGCTTCTGAAATCAGACGAGATCGGGCACGTTTAGGGTGGCGTAGCCATAGTGACTTACTTTTTAATCCCTGTTCCCACCCCCAGTCCAGGCAACCATCTACTTTCTGCTTTTTCCAGACATTTCTTCTTTTCTCTAAATGGAAATATTTTCACCATTTTTATTAGTTCTAAAAGCGAGACATTCATGGTAAAAGTGCAAATGATACAGGAGTGAATGAAGGTGAAAGTTCTCTTGGCAATCCTGACCTTTATGTATTTATTGTTAACAATTTATATATTTTTTAAACTCCCAATATCTTTTCCCATATTATTTTAAACATCGGTTAGATCATATCATGCATATTTACACTGTACTCTAAATAGCACTGTATTCCCCCTGCTTTGGGTAGTACTACCCAGATTTTTCTTGCATCATGTCTCTCACCCACCCCCATCCTTATAGGTCAATGCCAGGAGATTCAAGAATGGCCAATCATTTCATTTTTGCCATGGGAAAGTGGGATAGGGGTGTGTGTGTGTGTGTGTGTGTGTGTGTGTGTGTGTGTGTGTGTGTGTGTTGTCACCTGCAACCAAAAAAGTCCTACCTAATACTTGCTATTCACAATCTGTTGTTTTGTTTTTTTTTAATTTGCAGATATATTTTGGGGACAACTTTCTGCATCAGTTCATAGACTTTAACCACAGTTCTTTTCATGAGTATATGGCCATATACTTGTATCACACTTCATTTAAACAATTTCCTTGTGTCATTCTTCTTGGCCATGATGCTAATGAGTATATACCAGACCTCAATCCATTAGTAGGTTGTAAAATTAATTTTCTGGGTCATGACTAATATTTTATTCATAATTGAACTAGTCTAGACCAAAATGGAGTAGAAAATAATGGAGCAAAATGGAAAATACCAAAATGCACTAAATGACATATATCGAAACCAATACTTTTATTTCAGAATATGTGTATAAACATGTATACTGGGTCATAGTATAAAACTTTTATTTTACAGTGGATCATTGTCCAAAAAAGTTGAAAAACACAGTTAGCTATAGACTGTCCTATTATTACCTAATTTTTTATATGGGTTCATTTTCCCCTATAAACCAAGAACTAAATTTTCAGGGGGTCAGGTATCATTTATACCTGTTTTATTAGTGGTAAAATGCTCTTTCCACCATCAAAACAACAAAAACAAAAAGCTTCAACTCAGTCTTAGTAAATGCTAAAAGAAATTCTGAGTCATCTTGACTTTTTGTTGACATTGAGTCTTTTGACTTTTTAGAAAGATAAATAGGAAAGGGGGTTGGTATACTTTTTCATTCTGATGATCTCTCCAGCTTAGAGAACAGGGAGACCGAGACAGGTGGGGTGAAGGTCTTATCTAGGTTTACAGAGGCCCTGGCTTTTCTAATGTTCTATAAGAAGAAAATTTCCAACTTAATTTTGTTCTTTATTAGCCATTTAATTTTTTAAAAAATCCTCATGAAATATTAAATAAGAACTTTCTATTTCTAGAAGCACGCAAAAGATTGCTTTGTTCTTTAATCTAGAATAGGGATCCACAAACTATTGACGTAAAGGGTCAGATAATAAATATTTTAGACTTGGGGGCCCTCTGTTTCAATGACTCAACTCTGCCATTGTAGGCCCAAAGCAGCTATAGACAAAACATAAATGAAAAGTCGTGGCTCACTTTTGATTCACTTTATTTGTGGACCTTGAAACTTGAATTTTATATAATTGCTCACTGGCTATGCAAAGAATATGTATGTGGTGGTGGAAGAAATTTGTTCACTTTTTAAATTTCTAATTTTTATTTAGTTTTCTGAATAGGTAATTGACCATGGTTCGGGATTCAAAAGGTACAAAGAAAAATATCTCCCCAATCCCATCTTTGAGCCACACAGTTCTCATCCCATAACCCAGCAGTAGGGTTCAGTTTCTTATGGATCCCTACAGAGATTATCCATGAATATACAAAGAAATTCTTTTTATACAGGTATATTTTTTTCTTACATATCTGTACCATTCTGAACTTTGCTTCCTTCACTTAATCTTGGAAGTCATTATATAGCAAGACATAGAAAGCTGTCTTATTAATTTTTAGCTCATAGGGTTCCATTGTATGTCAGGCGTTGGCAAAGTAAGGCCCATGGGCCAAATCTGGCCATCATCTGTTTTTTTGTAAATAAAGTTTTATTGAACACAGACACTCCCCTCTGTTTATGTATTGTGTATGACTGCTTTTGAGCTACAACTGCAAAGTTGAGTAGCTGTGCCAGAAACTTCTTTACCTGCAAAGCTTAGAATACTTACTGTTTAGCCCTTTACAGAAAGAGCTTGCTGACTACTAGTATAGGTGGTCTATAGTCATCACCACTCGATGAACATTTAGTGTATTTCCAAACTTTCGTGATTACAAATAATATTGCATTGTATAACCTGCCTCCATGTAATTTTCCATGTGTATATCGCACACATAAGATGAATCCTAGAAGTGGAATTGCTGGGTCAAAAGGTATGTGCATTTGTAATTTTGATAGAAATTGCCAAATCATCTCGGAAGAGATTATATCAATTTACATACGTTCCCACCAGAAATAAATGAAAGTAATAAATTTCCCAACATGCTTGCTGACTAAGCGTGTCATCAGACTTTTTGATCTTTATCAAACTGGCAGGTTAAAAATGGCATGTCAATGTAATTTTAATTTTCATTTCTCTCATTGTGAATGTGAGTTTCCTAGGGCTGCAATGACAAATTACCGTAAACTTGGTGGCTTTAAACAACAGAAATTCATTCTTTCACAGTTCCGGAGCTAGGAGACTGAAATCAAGGTGTTGGCAGGGCTGCACTCCCTTCAAATGCTCTACAGGAAAAGCCTTCCTTGCCACTTCTAGCTTCTGATTGGTGCCGGCAATCCTGGTTGTTCCTTGGCTTGTAGATGCATCACTGCAATCTTTGCCTCCCTCTGCACATGGCCTTCTTCCCTGTGTGTCTGACGCTCTATGTCAAAATTTCTCTCTTCTTATAAACACACGAGTCACATTGTATTTAGGGCCCAGCCGAATCCCGTATGACCTTGTTTTAACTTGATGACATCTGCCAAGACACGATTTCCAAATTAAGTCACATTCACAGGTGCCGGTAGACAAGAATTTTTGAGGAACACTCTTCAACCCAGTAAAGGAGTGAATTTGGAATCTGCTCACGTTTTCCGTTGCAGATGAATCATGTTAATCAGACTCATCGCTATTTAGATACCATACCCCATCTGATTCAAGTTAGAAGTCTTGATCGCCCACATCTAGTTTCTCTCCTAGCCCAACATACAACTCAAAAATAGCGGCTCCGGCAAAGCTGATCCCAAGCACAATGTGTAGCCTGATGTTCTGCACAACTGAGTTTCTTCTAATGCAAAGCAAGTTCGGGCACCAAGAAAGACTTAAACCAATATTTGATGAATTGAATTGAAATGTGAGGAAAAGAAGTTTCCCTTTAAAACAATAATAGCTAAGAGTATTATTATCACATTATTATTATATAATATGTATAGATGTTTACTAAGAGCCAGGCACTTCTCTAAGCTCTTTACCTGTATTAATTCAGTTAACCCTTTACAAAAAATCTGGGCGGATCTAGGCAGTCTGACTCCAGGCCACTATGGTAAATGTCTTGAAGAAACCTAAAAGGGAGGGAGGAAGTTTTCGATTTTAGAACTAAGAGTTGTTTTCTTGTTTCTTTCTTTCTTTTCTCTGTTAGATTTTAAAATAAGAGACATCCAATACAATTGACTATCATGCCTACGATTTTGAACAGTTCCTTCCTATAAAGGACATTTAGGCTGGTTGTCACCCTGACCTTTTATTCTTTTTTTCTTTCTTCTTTTTTTCTATGTTCCACTTCCTCAACACTCTTCCTTTACCCTAAGTTGCTAACTTCAGATAAGGAAGATGAAGAAGCACGAAGAACTTTTCTGTGAATTATTCTACAGGAAGTTCACCCTGATCAGATCCTGCTCATCAGTGGTGAAGCAAAATCTACAAAACCCAAGTCAGGGTTTCTTCTCGCAAAGATGAGTGGCAGAGTCAGTTCCAGTTCTTGTACTGCTCCTTCTACAGAGAGATACTGTACAGAAAGTTTTTAAACCACTGAGTAACTGATCAATCCCTCCACTTTTTGTAATGTATACAATGTATTAAAAAAAAAAAAAAAAAAGCTGGACCCTTGAAGGACCGGAAGTTGAATAATGTACTTATGCATTACAAGAGAGTTTGTAGTTTCGATGCTCGAAAATATATCGCGAATCCATAATTGTATTTTTCTTTTGAGATACAATGGACGGAAACATATTTTCAGTATTTATACACGTTCCTTAATTGAACCTGGTTGACCAGCTTAAACAGACTAGTTTAAGACAA
>NW_011888928.1:503907-509842 GCF_000151845.1 Pteropus vampyrus
TTTTTATTATTACATGTTTTATAATAATTATAATAGTGTATATTATTAGTAGTGGTAGTATAGTAAGAGCTCTCACCCCAGACCATGGCACTCTAACCTCCCTTACCGTCCCATGTTGTTAGAAATGGACCATCACACTGAGGAATGACCTTGTCCCAACCATGATCTTCATATGGACCTTTTATCTCATATCCATATTTTAACCAAGGAAAGAAGTTTTCCGAATAGAAGGCCTCTGTGCAGCTGTGTTAAGTACTTGTAGTTGAAACATCTCCATGTTCAGACTTGCTACCTGTCAACTGGTTAAAAGAATTGACAGATGAGCACATGTATAAGAGATGTAGCTTGGGAAGAATAAAGAGAAGGGGACTGAGTTAATGCCATTAGGCTTCACCTCCCTCAGTTGCACACATTGGGTAGGCTTGGGGGTGGGAAAGTCAGAGCTCACTGCATTGTAGTGTCAGCAGAGCCCCATACGAAAAAGAAGTCCACAAAGTTTCATGTTTATGAGCATCGTTTTTGGTGTAATGACATAGGTTACAGTCTTAGCACCGCACCTCATCTACTGTGAGACCTTTGATGAGTCCCTTAACCCCTCTGAGCACCATCTTGGTCTTGGTTGGGTTTCTCAGGGAACAGACTCTGGGAGGGAGATCTGCAGGTGGAATGTTTCTGGGGAGTGCTCTTAAAAACAACTCCCCCTGAGAAAGGGTGAGGGAAACAGGACTGGGCGGAGGGAGAAATTGAACTGATACGATTGCAATGAAGGCCTCAGCCAACCCCAAGTGGAGCTCTACAGCTGGGATGGCCCTCGAAGATGTTCCAAATTTAGGCTGGGGCCGAGTCTTTGTTTCCCTGCATCAACCAGGCAATGGATAAGGCAATGATTCTTAATTCAGGGACAGGGACCAATTTTGCCCCCCAGGAACATTTGGCAATGTCTGAAGACATTTTTGGTTGTTGCAACTGGAGGAGGGGTGCTACTGGCATCTAGTGGGTAGAGGCCAGAGATGCTGCTACATATCCCACAGTGCACAGGACAGCCCCCCACTACAAAGAAGTGTTATCCCACAATGTCAAAAGTGCTGGGGTTTCTCAAGGATAAAGCTCGCCCTTGGAGAGGACTTGTAATCTTGGACAAGGCAGCATCTTTCGGCTAAGGACAATTGCTGAAGAGGGACTCAGAAACGTGAGTCATCAGCAGCCAGCACTCCCTGGCAGCTGGGGGAATCTGAGACTGGGTCCCGAAGCGGGGATGTGGATCACCTATTACAGCGTCCACGACATCATTTTTAAAAATCAACTTTTAACTGTGCGAGTAATACTTGAATCTCATCTCCTTACAAAAATTAATGTTCTAAATCAGGGTTTCTTAACCTCAACACTATTGGCATTTTAGGCTAGATGATTCTGCAGTGAGGGCTGTTCTCTGTCTCCGCCCACTAGATGCCAGTAGCACTTTGCCCCTCCCCTAGTTGTGACAACCAAAAATACCTGGGATCATTGGCTAATGTATTTTGGAGGGCAGAATTGCCTCTGATTGAGGACCACTTTCTTGGTAAATTTAAAATAACCCTTTACTATAATTATCGGTCTCAGGCCCCTCCCTAGAAGTAACCACTACTAGTTTGTAGTAGATCCCTCCAGAATTCTTAGTATATATTTACATAAATATATATGCAACTGTAGAAAACATATCGTTTTTTTCCCCACAGAAATATAAAAATTTAACCGTATGTAACCATAGACAATAGATCATAGTTTTGTTCTGTTTTTTTTTTTTTTGGAATGCTTGCATTTTCTTTATGAACATATTTCCCCTGCATAGCCTATGTACCTTGAGAAAGCTGAGAGCACACTCAGCTCCAGGGGTAGGCATGTCGCATAGACCCAAATTAATCCACATAAGCAAATCTCCTGGCTACAATTCTTAGGTCAAAGCTGGGCACGTGGCTCAATTTAAGCCAGTGAGAGGCTAGATTTTCTGGGGCATCTGGGAGAGAAACTCTCTCTCTCTGAATATGACTGAGGATTCACGTAACTGCTGGAGGTTTGGCAGCCATCTTGTGCTCATGAGGTTAGAAGCCAGCTTTTGTTTCTAGCTGCTGCCACAGGAGACAGACTAGAATTATTTTTAAAAACCTTGCCCTTAATAATATCATCAAGCCACTGAACCAAACCCACTCTGAGGCCCAGGTTTCTATAGATTTTTCAGGATTATAAACAATTGCCTCCAGCAATTCCCCTCATCCAATCTGAATTAGATTTTCTGTTACATTCATAATCCATACATGGATATACCATCACTAATAATAACTATTCCCCTATTAAAGGACATTTAAGTTGTCTCCAATTTTTCACCTCAACAATGTACTTTTGAATTCAGACTTTTTTTCTTTAAATTGCTTTGACTTTAGATAATAAACAGATCACTCGTTTATGCATTCCAAAAACATGTTATGAATCCTTACTGTACCTCACAGAATTTCAATTCTTATAAGATAGATAACAAATAAATATAAAACACTACAAAATGCAACATTATAAAATAACATAATGTAACATAACATAATAATGTAACTATGAAGTCTATGGACAAAGTGATTGGTTTTTACTAGTTGTGGTTTTCTGCTTCATGCAGCTTGGAGGCTTTATTTTCCAAGAGGAGTTCAGTTGGGAAATCTGAGAATATATGCCCCTCCTTACACTAGAAAGATCAAACATCCAGTTGCTTAGAGCGGCCTCTGGGGTAAAGTTTCAGGATGTGATGGCAGGTTGAAAGCTCTCAAAAATGTGAGATCTCCCTGTCAAGCCATTAGCGCTTGTTAGCACTCTTCCTTTTTGATGAAAGAGCCAGGGAATGGCTTGCTAATTCTCTCTTTAATTCTGATCATCATTATTAATTAATACAGCCGCTATGGAAATGCAATTGGAGCATTTCTGAAGGAAAGATAGATTGAAACAAGTTTAGGGAAAAACGCTTTCAAATCAGAAGCCCCAGGGACTAAAAATGCATAGCCATTGCTCTATTTAAGATAACAGGAGAATGTTAACTCCACAAGGATACTAGTTTGGAAGTGAGGAATGAAATCGGATTCCTAGACCCAATTCCACTGGGGGAGGGTCCCCAATATGAACAAACAATTCTCAGACACCAGCAGGGTGCCCAAGAATTTAACTCAGTTCTGACATTATCTACCCGGAGATAGCATCAGATTCCATAAGGGTGTTCACACACACACGCACACACACACACACACACACACACACAAAACGTACACTTTAGACACCAGTTGCAAGACCAGGTTACTGCGCTTTTCTGACCAACTGACCACAGATGGGAAGTTTCAATGACCCACTCCAACTCAGAATGCCAATCACAAGTCTAGGTTGTCACCTATACTTCTGACCAACTGGCTATAAATCAGAGGTTCCCATAACCCCTTCCATGGGTTTAAGTGATTTGCTAGAACAACTCATAGAAGTCAGAGAAACATGTTACTTACTGGATCACTGCGTTATTGTAAAAAGATATGTCAGGAATAGCCAGATGGAAGAGATACACAGGGCAAGGTATGTGGGAAGATGCGTAGAGTTTCAAACCCACTCCAGGCATGCCACTCACCCTGAACCTCCACGTGTTCACCAAGAAGCTCTTCCAACCTGGTCCTCTTGGACTTTTATGGAGGCTTCATTACATAGGCATGATTGACTAAACCATTGGCAATCGATTCCACCTTCAGCTCTTCTTCCTCCCCAGAGGTCGGGGGAAGGGGTTGGGGAGGTAGGGGAGCCTGAAAGTTGCATCTGGCAACCAATCCCCATCTTCGGGAGCTTTCCTAGTCACCTCATTAACATAACAAGGGACACTTTTTTCACTTTCAAGGTTTATGAAATTCCAAGAGTTCCTGGAGCTGTGAGCCAGGAATTATGAAGACCAAATACATATGAGAAATATATTTTGGTCATCTGAATGACCTCCTATTTCTTATAAATCGCAATATGGCAGGAATGTTAAGCCAGGACTCTCCATGCTGTTACATTGAAAGGGGCTGACAGATGTTGAGGACTATTGCTTATTTTCTATAATATATTACATTTTTCTCCAGACTATTTAGCTCTCGACATTAAAAATAGTTCAGTTTGCTCTTTTCTCTGGAAAACAATTATGCAATTATATCAATACCTTTTGATAGGTTTTGGAAACTGTTCCTCCCTTCTCATCAGTGCCACCAGTGGTATTATTCAGGACTTAATTGTTAGAATTTTAGGGATTTCAATAAACAACGTCTTCCCCCACCTAAATTCAGAATAAATTGAAAGACAAATGCTGGTGTCAGAGGGAGAACAGATGATCACCATTATCCCTGATAAAGCTGATTAGGGAACATGGCTTCCAACGGGTGTACAATTGGGCTTGCAAACATTTCACCCCTGAATGTGAGTAAGCTCGTTTATTACTTAGGGTGCTACCAAGGTCATTGATAGAAAAGTCCCACATTTTGGTGGTTTGGCACAATAGAAACTTAGTTCTTGCTCCCATAAACTTCTGATCAGTGGAACACGCAGTGGGCCATGCAGGGACTAGGGGGGGAGAGCATGGCTCCCAAAGGAGGCGGTCACTTCTCAGCACAGTCAAGAGTGGGCCCCATATAGCCAGTTCACCTGATTGTTTAAAGAATGCCTGTTAGGAGGAGATGGTCTCAGAACGTCTTGTGTATAGAATGCACATGGGCTTGCTCTTCATCTTCTAACAGCTGGAGCCCGTGGGAAGTCGTAGTATTTAGAGCAGCCAGCTCTGCCACCCAGGCTCAGGTAGGAGGGCACTTCCTTCGCCCTTGCAGTTGGGTGGGGCCGTGTGAGTAATTCTGGGCAATGAGCTGTGAGTGGAAGAGACGTGTCATTTCTAGCCGGAGCATTAACTCTCGGTTCAGGGCTCCCCAGAACGTCTTTCTTTCCCTCTGGTTGGATCATCAGCAGTGTCTGAGATGGCAGCTGCTTCATGACTTGGGGTCCATGAGTGACTGCAATTTCCAGAGTCTCCCCCTCGCCCCCCAAAACTGGAGATGAACCACTGAGATTTGAGGGTTTCTACTCTATGTCCCTGTGATTCTCCACCTGAAAATATTCTCTGGTATGCATGGACCTCGTTCAGGGCAGGCCAGAGTACTGGGGACTGTCCCAGGAGCAGCCTCGGCAACAATGATGGTGCTCACCCCTCGCGTGGGATAATTCTAAGATGTGTTCTACATGTCTCAGAACCTTCCAGAAGCCCCCAGAAGGTTTGCATCCACTTGCTCATGGAGATCACCTGTTTATTATCACACCTGTGTTGGCTTTCTTCCCTTCCCTATCTCATTTTCTCATTACTCCACGGGGGCCTCCTGGGACCACCTCCCAAATGAACTGTTGCATTGAGATCTTTGTCTCTGGTCGGCTTCTAGAGGAACCCAACCCCAGACACCATCTTTCCGAAGGTCCCACCTCTGACCTCACCAGGGGGCCAACGAGAGGAGCTGGAGCGAGGTTGTAGAGAGGGAAGTAGGCCAGACCTTCCCAGCTAAAAACCAAATGCCGTGGCTCTCAGGACCTCTCAGAAGCTGAGAGCAGCCCAAGCCACTTCCATTTTTTTTGAGGCTCTCAAATTATGAAAAAGAGAAAAGAAATACCAACACAGGGTTACCAGCATTGTGGCCGATTTTCAATGCCCAGGCCTATCAGAGGTGAGGTGCTGAGCATCAGGGCTCATATTGCTAGTCTCTGTGCAGAGGATTTGGCCTGAGAGTGGAGAGGGTGGAGGGATGGAGGAGCGACCTGGGTGAGGCTGCCTGGAAATCACTCCTCCTCCTCTCAGCTCCTAGTCCTCTCTAGGTGAGCATTTTAACCTAATTTCTGCAGGGTAGTGGAGTTTGGACATCCCTCTCTTCCTGTATCT
>NW_011888928.1:509892-520969 GCF_000151845.1 Pteropus vampyrus
TTGCTCCCATAAACTTCTGATCAGTGGAACACGCAGTGGGCCATGCAGGGACTAGGGGGGGAGAGCATGGCTCCCAAAGGAGGCGGTCACTTCTCAGCACAGTCAAGAGTGGGCCCCATATAGCCAGTTCACCTGATTGTTTAAAGAATGCCTGTTAGGAGGAGATGGTCTCAGAACGTCTTGTGTATAGAATGCACATGGGCTTGCTCTTCATCTTCTAACAGCTGGAGCCCGTGGGAAGTCGTAGTATTTAGAGCAGCCAGCTCTGCCACCCAGGCTCAGGTAGGAGGGCACTTCCTTCGCCCTTGCAGTTGGGTGGGGCCGTGTGAGTAATTCTGGGCAATGAGCTGTGAGTGGAAGAGACGTGTCATTTCTAGCCGGAGCATTAACTCTCGGTTCAGGGCTCCCCAGAACGTCTTTCTTTCCCTCTGGTTGGATCATCAGCAGTGTCTGAGATGGCAGCTGCTTCATGACTTGGGGTCCATGAGTGACTGCAATTTCCAGAGTCTCCCCCTCGCCCCCCAAAACTGGAGATGAACCACTGAGATTTGAGGGTTTCTACTCTATGTCCCTGTGATTCTCCACCTGAAAATATTCTCTGGTATGCATGGACCTCGTTCAGGGCAGGCCAGAGTACTGGGGACTGTCCCAGGAGCAGCCTCGGCAACAATGATGGTGCTCACCCCTCGCGTGGGATAATTCTAAGATGTGTTCTACATGTCTCAGAACCTTCCAGAAGCCCCCAGAAGGTTTGCATCCAC
Organism: Pteropus vampyrus; assembly: GCF_000151845.1. Lineage (NCBI taxonomy): Eukaryota > Metazoa > Chordata > Mammalia > Chiroptera > Pteropodidae > Pteropus > Pteropus vampyrus. The sequence continues at coordinate 510,654 of NW_011888928.1, forward strand.
TTGCTCATGGAGATCACCTGTTTATTATCACACCTGTGTTGGCTTTCTTCCCTTCCCTATCTCATTTTCTCATTACTCCACGGGGGCCTCCTGGGACCACCTCCCAAATGAACTGTTGCATTGAGATCTTTGTCTCTGGTCGGCTTCTAGAGGAACCCAACCCCAGACACCATCTTTCCGAAGGTCCCACCTCTGACCTCACCAGGGGGCCAACGAGAGGAGCTGGAGCGAGGTTGTAGAGAGGGAAGTAGGCCAGACCTTCCCAGCTAAAAACCAAATGCCGTGGCTCTCAGGACCTCTCAGAAGCTGAGAGCAGCCCAAGCCACTTCCATTTTTTTTGAGGCTCTCAAATTATGAAAAAGAGAAAAGAAATACCAACACAGGGTTACCAGCATTGTGGCCGATTTTCAATGCCCAGGCCTATCAGAGGTGAGGTGCTGAGCATCAGGGCTCATATTTCTAGTCTCTGTGCAGAGGATTTGGCCTGAGAGTGGAGAGGGTGGAGGGATGGAGGAGCGACCTGGGTGAGGCTGCCTGGAAATCACTCCTCCTCCTCTCAGCTCCTAGTCCTCTCTAGGTGAGCATTTTAACCTAATTTCTGCAGGGTAGTGGAGTTTGGACATCCCTCTCTTCCTGTATCTGGTCTGCCAGCATGCATCTTCCTTGTGATTGACAGGAAGGAAGTCAGACTGTGACACACAGCAGCCACAGCACACAGTGTTCTGTTGCATGGACCAGCAAAGTCATGTATATTGAGTATAGGTCTCAACCCTTCTTGAACTCACGTTTGGGAAACTCAGCTTACCACTTAGTTACCAGCTGCCCCAGCAGCAGCCCCTCTCTTGGGGTGATCATAGATCAGAGTGGTTTGGTTTTATGGCTCTGGTTTCAGAGCTGCCTAAATCTATGCTGCTTTCTCGCCCGGTACTGCCTTCCTTTCCAGCTCTTACTAAGTGGGGACAATTCACACCTTAAAAAAGAGCTGCTAGCACTGAACAGTACAGGTAGGAGCTGGGGGCTTGCAGAAAGGAATCTGGGAAGAAAGGAGGGTGGAGGGCATCCCTGCCTGGAGGTCCTTAGGACTAAGAAGGGAGGGTGCTGGGAATTGTGTGAAAAGTCACTGAGATCTCAAAAGAAAAGAGCATCTTGAATCAGAAAAATCCAGAAAATCTGGATTTTCATAGCGAGTGTACATTACACAAGAAATGTGGGTGATTATTCCTGCTGTTAAAGGAACTGAGTCCACAATCAGATGAAGCCAAACTGCCTCTTTAACCTCCACAGATGCTGTCATCAGTAATGATGGGGACTTTTTGTTTTTTCTTTCCTTTCCTGGGGCCATGAGATGATGGTTGTTAAGGCGACACAGGGATGAAGCACTGTATGTTGCAATGTTACTGTGCCTTGGAAAAGTGATCGTTATTATAATAGAAATCATTGTCAGAGGATTTTCTTACTTTTACCTAATATTTTGGGAGATTATTTTAAGCTTTTCTAAATGTTTGCATCCATTTTCTTAGGTGATCCCTACCATAAACAAGAGAGGAGTCTTTGACCTTGTATAATAATCTTTGACCTCAGCTCTAGGCATGTTCCTAGTGACCACTGCATTTGAGTATTAAACCAAGGTCATTGAGCACCTTATGTGCTTAAGGGTCCCTACCCTCATAGTGCCCTTGTTTTACTTCAAAGGGTTCCCTCTTTGGGAGAAAAGTCATTTACTTACCCAGACCTCAATACCTCCCCTGACCCACAAGGCCCTCCCTTCTGGCCAAACCCTGTTCTGATTTCTTGGTGCTAATCGGCCCCACTCTCTGAGTTCTGACGTTTGGAACCCTTCAGACTCCCCGCCCAGGGGGAAAATAACACCCTGATTTGTAGCATTTGCCAATTCCCATAGTGTAAATACTTCTACCATAGCTGATTTCAAGTTACCTAGTTTAACTACTGGTTCTTAGGACTCCTGAATTTTGAACAGTTTTTTTTCTGGAGTAGATTCATGCTTCTTCTGGCATGCTATTGCCTATGTCTGAAGCCTGAGTAAGGATATTCACTACAGCACTACTCGTAGCAGCAAAAGCTGGATACCACCTAAATGTCCATTAATAGGGGATACTCTAAGAGATACAAAGAGACATTCAAAGGGACACTATGCAGCCATTTAAATGATGATGCAAATCTACAGATAGAACAATCAATCTCTAAGAGATCTGATTGAATGAAAAAAGCAAGGTGTAAGATGATATAGCAAGGATCACAAACTAAACACTTCACATGGGAGTCAAGAAGTAAAGCAAATGCTTGAACCCAGCTGGATGAACACAATAGGGAATGGTGGAGACTGTGGAAAAACCAAGCCCATATACTCTATCTACTGGCAGCAGTGATTTGCTGCCACGAGAGAATGAAGAACTATCATTCCCAGGTCTTATTTTTTAAGAGGAACAGGGAATCTGGATTTTTCTGTGACATTTTTCTATGCATCAAAATACTGCATTGGACCAAACCATACACGTCTACAGGCTGGATCTTGTGCGTAGCCTACCTACAACCAATGGCGAGCTCCTCCTTTGAGAGAGAGAAAAAAAAGTTACCTTTATACATAATTTTTGCAGACCACTTCTGCCAGTCTATTGTGTGTATATGATGGGGGCGGGGGGGTTATGCAAGTTCTTCTCTGAAAAGGAAATTAGAAAAACATTCCTCCCTGACTAGAGCAAAGCTGGATTTTAATCCCCCACAGCCAGGTGCTTTTGTGTGGTGCGCAATCTGCATAGCTGCTTGTGTTGACCCTGCATGTGAGCTGTGTTGCTTAGTCACCGAAGGACTGACACTATACTCAGGTGAATAACTAGACCGATTGGAGTACCAAGCCTAGCAAGAAGCAGCCAGGGACCAGAGATAATGTTGGCCCAATCTGCTCCTTTAAACCAGTGGTTCTCACTCCTGGTTGCATACTAGAATCATCTGGGAAAGTTTTGAAGACTAAGATGCCAAGACCGCACCCCTGAGCAATGAAATAAGAACTTCTGCTAGTGGGGCCCAAGCACAGGTATTTTTTTTAAGCTCCCCAGGTGATATCTTCCAGCCTCGGTTGAGAACTGCTGCTTTAAACAGTTTATCTAGGCAATTTAGGCTTTGCTTGGAGAATCAAACTCTTTAGAACTCTGCCTCCTTCAAACCTTAGTCAGCTCACATTGCCATAACAGAATGCCTTAGAGTGGGTGGCTTAAATAAGAAATTTATGTCTCACAGTTCTGGAGGCTGAAGAGCCTAAGGTCAAGACGCCAGTCAGTCACTTCCTGGTGAGAGCTCTCTGCCTGGCTCATAGATGGCCATTTTTTCTGCTATGTTCTCATATGGTGGTGGTGGGTGGTGGTGGGTGGTGGTGGGTGGTGGTGGGGGCAACAAGGGAGATCAAGCTCTCTGGCCAGTTCTTACCAGGACACTAACCCCATCGTGATGACCCCATCCTCGTGACCTCATCTAAACCTAATTACCTCCTAAAGTCCTCGTTTCCAATACCACCACACCGGGGGTATGGGGCTTCAGCATATGAATTGGGGGGGTGACGGGGGCGGGAGAGACACAGTTCAGTCCATAACACCAACCCTCTCAAAGATGTTCAGAAAAAGTATAATTTATGGGCTGGGGCACCGGGGACAAGGGGGCCCCTAGCCTCTGTGGGTCTTTAGCTGGGGACCGATGAGTGTCCTTTAAGTGTGGTTGGGTCCTATCTCAGGGCTTTCTCCTGGCATCTGCTGCCCAAGTCTATGCAATGGGCTGGGCCTCACCTTGGCCCAATGCTGAGGACTCCCTAAGTTTGTGCTACAATCTCCACCCAGGCCTTGATAAGGCTGCCCAGCCACACAGCCTGCCTGCAGAGTCACCCCAGGCCTGGCCACAATCTACCCCGTGGCAGAGAGCATGCAGAAATATCTTGGCTGTGCTAACAAAATATCTTGGCTGCGCTAACGGGGCTGCGTTCTGCCTGTCTGCGCCTCTGTACTGTCTGTCATCAGCAGGGGCAGCCTTACAGAGCCCCACTCTGCTCAGAGCCTGGGGCAGGCACGGGCTCAGGCCCCCTCCCTTGCGTTCCTCTCTGGGCCTTCAGCCCCCTGATTGCCTCGCCCCCTATCACAATGCACTAAGCCAGAAAACCGAGCCCTCAGGCTTCCTTTTCCCCTCTCTAAATTGTCTTGAAGCTCTTGAGACACTTCAATTCTCAAGGCATTTTCAAAAACTACGTTGATAATTGCACAATTTTAAAAAATCAAAATTTAAAAATAGCTGAAAAAGGATGTAATGTTTGTAGACTGGAAATATCGACATCTTAGAATAGTTTCATCACACTGAAATTATCCCTAAAAAAACACTGATATCATAATTATTTGATTTCCACCATCATCCATCAAAAAACAAGCCGTGAACGACAAAATGGAAATTATACTTTGCCCCCTTTGGATCTTTAATTTACATTCCACTCCTCCCGCCCCCACCTCAATTTCATTCTAATTATGTGTTTATGTTTTCAAGTCTTAATGATCACTCTTCTGTACTTCTTGGAAATAATACTATGGTTAAGAATTGAAATTAAATTAATGTTTTTTATTTCCTGTGTCCATAAAGTGTTAACATTGAGATGTTTTGAAATTTTTCTTCTGGGTTGATTAAAGGAGAATAATGGTCACCGATATCTCAGATTGCCCTTTCGTGTGGTGCCTGGAAGTTTTTACACCTTGGGACAATAAACCACAGTAAAAGTCAGGAATAGAAAGAGGGACTTTCCTTTGTGAGGAGAGAAGGGCCACTGTCAAGGAGCAGCAGGAAAGTAAAGCTGGTGAGAAAGGACAAAGGCTCCTTAGAGTTACCTGCATGAATCCTGCTGTTCTAAGTCACATTCCCACGAGGGGACTCAAAGTGAGACATCAGCTCTGCCGATTTTGGACTTGCCAGCCTCCATAATCTTGTGAGCCAATTCCTTATAACAAACAAACAAACAAATATCCTATTGGTTTCTGTTTCTTTGGAGAATCCTGACTTATAGATATTTTTCTTTATATTTCAAAAGAAGGTTTTTTTTTTTTTAATTTTTTCTCCCCAGCTTTATTTATTCACCCGTTTTAAGAGTACCAGTCCATAAGTTTGGGGCAATTGTATCCAGGTGTGTAATCACCACCACTTTCAATAAAATATTTTCTTTCATAAATTAAATGGAGCTAGTTATCAATTTAAATTCATTTTGGCCATAATTGACAGGCAATGCAAAACAATGGAGGTCTAAATAACGCAGAAGAAGGCATGAGCTGTTTGGGGGACAATTCATCGTATCTTCCCTGGAAGGGTTGATGTTTTAAACAAAAAAACTACTCACTCAGTCTACCTGTTCCTAAAGCTCATTTTTACAAAGTTTTCTCATCTTAGGAGCTTGGATATTTAATTGACTTAAAGAATAATAAATTCTATCAAACTCTAGAGAGGATGTCCTACGATCATCCTGAAAAGCGTACTTACTGTGTAACAAAATGAGTCCAGTTTTAAGGACCTTCACTTTGGAATGTCCCACCTCATGTCTTGACAGAGACTCTGAAAATACTCACGTCCTGCATTAATAATTATGTTTTGCTGTAGAAACTTTTGACATTACTTTTGTAATTTAAATTATTAGATTATTATTCGTTGAGTTTGCTCTGGGCCATGGCTTCTTGGCAATAAGTACACATCACTTTGCATTTTTGCAGTGAGAAAATCTAACTGACAAATTGCTTTCCATATACTGGGGCATCTTTATGAAGGCTGAACTTCACAATTAATCGTGCCGTTATAAAATTCCATTTTATAGTCATATTAATTCCTATCTTAGGTTTTTCTCTCGGTATTTTAGAATCAATCATTTGCCTTTTTTTTTAAGTCTCAGACAGGGTCTGAAAAGACAGTAGGTCCTAAGCATTGTACATGTATATTAGGAAGGCATTTGGGTGCAAGTAACAGACAGCCCAACTTACAGCGACCTAAACAAAAGTGGATTATTTTTCTCCCCAGACAAGAAACCAACTGGTGGCAGTCCAAGGTTGGTGTAATGACTCAGCGAGGCCATCAGTGTCGCAGGCTCCTTCTACTTTCTTGCTCCGTCATTTTGTTCCGTTGGTTTTCAGCTCCTGATTGCAAGGTGGCCACACACCTGCAGGCATCACATCCATGTTCCAGACAAAAACAACAGGGAAGGAAAAATGGCGTTGCTGGTTGCATGTGCCCCTATTTATGTTGGGCGAGGGGAACAAAATCTTCTCCAGGACCCCCTCCGCAGGTTTCCTTTTATACAGCCACCCCTACCTTCAAGAGGGGAGGGGCCTGGCAAACCTCTTTAGCTGTCTGGTTTCTAGGTGAGGGAGTTTTAAGAGCGGGTGTTGAGGGAGCCCACCTGTAGTGGCTGCCACAGAACCTTAGCAGCGATGGCATGAAACAACCTGAATGACTTAAGCTCAGCACCAGAGAAGTGACTGCTGCTTTTGTAATTAATGAGCAACTTGCTCTTATTCAAATTTTAAGCCTTTAAGAAAACGGTTGCTGAAACTAAAATACCCAATAGTTTTCTGTGGTAGGATTCAACATTAACTTTCTAACCCATTGGTTCTCAGACTTATGGGTACATCAGCACCACCTGGAGGCCTTGTGAAAACAGACTGCTGGGCCCCCCGAGTAAGTCCAGGGTAGGGCCTGGGAACTTGCATTTGGGACAAATTCTCAGGTGCTGCTGCTGATCATAGAACCACATTTTGAAAACCACCAGTCCTGCCAATCTCTTATTTTAATAAACATTTGGGTCATTTTCAGTCTTTTCTCTCTATTATCAGAGCTGTGAGTGATAACGTTTGTTGTCGCTGTGAAAAGTGGGGGCCGGGTGTTGCAAGTGGAAGGAACCATATGGATCAGGGGCCTACCATGCACGACTGTTGTTTCTCTGGCCCCTCGCCATTTTCATTCTTTGGGTCACGGTATCTTGGTTTCCATTTGGGGAACTCCCTGACGGCAGTGCTTGAGTTTCAGATGGGGCCAATTCCTCCTTTGGCGCTGGTTGGGCGGGTGAGAGACAGGAGACCAGGACTGACTAATCAGTGCACCTTACCCAACTGTACCCACAGTGATTGGTTCAGGGATGGTCACCTGACCCCGGCAGATTCCATGAGTGTTATTCACAGGACCTTTGCAATTGGGAGGAAGTAAGAATGCTCCTTCCACTACGTTAGCTCATTAGGATTAATTAGGATGCAAGCTTAGAGACGGCTTCATTTCCCTTTGGGGGAGACCAAGAATGAAGATATTACAGCAGAGACTAAAGACAACCAATGGAAACTTAAGCCATCTACATCTGTCCAGCCTTCTCTGGCACTTTGCCGTTGCATGAGCCTATACACTCTCTTTTAGGCTTAAGCCAGTTTGAATTGGTTTCTGTCTCCTGTAACCGAAAGAGTTCTGACTAACCCAAGACAAGACCGGAAAGGGCTTGGTGTAACTTTGAGGAAGTGAAAGAAGGCGCAGAGCCCAAGAGGAGAGAGGCTTGGAGGCCACGATCAGTATTTTGAATTTTTAACTCAGTGAAATGGGAAGCCATTGGATGACCCGAAGCACAAGAGTCATGTGAAAATGGCTTCTTCAAGGGCATAGGGCATGAAAATATGTGGTTATTAGCTTCTCGAAGCCAACAAATATTCTAGGTTTCAATGTGTTGACTTAAATGAAATTCTGTGGTTAAGGACACTGGCTGCTGGAATTTTTTGTATCCAAACACATGCAGAGATCACTTTGGAAATGAGCCATCAGAAAGAGGGCAGAATAACACAGAAGGACATCAGGGATAGAGCTACAAGAAGAAACTGATCCCATTCTTCTTCTTCTTATTATTTTTTTAAAGGAAAGGAAGAAAGGAACTGTGTGTATCTGCATTGATCGTATTGATTGGAACTTCACCAAACTGATAACAGTGATTGCATTGGAGGAGAGGGCTTTTGTCTCCATACACTTTTACAACAAGCATATACAACTTTTAAAATTAATGAAGAACAAGTATTCTAACTGTTGGGAGGTAATTATATTAATATCTATTAAGATTTTTCAATGCATACCCTTTTTCCTTTAACCAGCATTTCCATAGTGAGGGTCTTCCATTGGCAAACACTACGAAGCAGGGATTAGCAAATTTTCTCTGGAAAGGGCCAGATCATAAATATTTGTGTGCCACCCAGTCTCTGTCTCAATGACTCAGCTCTCCGAAAGTAGAGTGGAAAAGCAGGTCAAGACATTATGTAAATGAATGAGTTTGGCTATGTTCCAATAGTTTTGTAAAATTATTTACAAAAACAGGTGCTGGGCTGGGTTTGGTCTGTGGGAAGTAGTTTGCTGCCCCCTACTATAGAAAAGAGAACATGTAAGGATATATGTGCCAGGATGTTTACTGCAGAATCATTTGAAACAAATAAACCAAAAAAGGTAAAAGATCTGATATAACATAAACATCCATCCATTAGTGGAATGGTTGATAAATTGTGCTATGTTTATGCTATGGAATTCGATGCAAAAATTAAAAAGAACCAGTTAGATCTATACCTATTGATGAGGATAAATGTCATAAGGTGTTAAGTGAACAAAGAGAATTGCAGAATAACAACAAACGATATGTATAGCAGTTTGTCACTAACCTGTGAGCACCGAGTAACTTCGCAGGGCTCCCACTGTGGGCAGAATGTAATTCCCAGTCCCACTGATGAGCTTGGCCATGTGACTTGCTTTGGCCAATGGAATGTGAGCAAGTGTCCTATAGGCAGAGGCTTCCATATGCTTGCACAGTTTGACTTGGCCTCTGGAGCTCCTGTGGGTGCCTTAAGAAGAATGTGTTCCAAATAGCCACTGGTCCAAGAAGGATGAGGAAGAGGTGAAGCAGACTCAGCCCAGAGCACCCGCAGGCCGAAGCAGAATTGCCCAGCTGGGCCCAGTGAAGATCTGCAGACCCGAGAGCATGAGGATAAAGGCTCATTATTAAAAGATTTTGAGGTCATTTCTTATTCAGCACTAAGACTACAGTATAATTGATGGACACCTGTTGTTCTTGTCACTCCAGCATCTATTCACTCTTATCCTCATCACAGCACCCTGATTTTCCTTTAAGGAAACACCCCTTTCCCACTCTCGGTCCCTGTGGAATGCAAGGGACAGCTCAACTGCCTGGGCTAAAGGGGCAGCATGTGAACCACCGGTGTGCTTGAGCTGGCTCGAACAGGCTCACGAGAGCTGATGGTGTAAACTAGTTGATATCATATTGGTAACTTAAATTGGCCAGGGTAGGAGTATTTACACCACAAAAAGTGGCCAAACACTACAAATCAAAGCTTTTACTTTCCCGAAAAGTACTAGAAAAAGGTACTAAAAAAGAGGAATTCAGTTCTACTGGGGTTCCTGGACAGGAAGGCTTAAGCCTGGAGCTGCCAGAGGCACCTGTAGAAAGCAAAGTGAACACAGTGTAAGAACTAAATGCCGGTGAGAACCCAAGTCCTGCTGGCATTACTCAAGGTCCTTGATCCAGCACTGCCTGAAAACAGAATTTCCCCTGTACTCTCAGTTCCTCAAGCCAATATTTGTATTCTCTTTCTTGCCAATGCTCTTGGTGCCCCACCCCCAAGTTCCCTTGGCCTGCCTCTGAGATCGGCAACAACTATGGTGGCAGTGTTGGCATGTTCTCTGCCTTTCGCCTCACATACCTGGTGTCTTAGCCTGAGTATCTCCACACAGGCTCCAGGGCAGCCCAGAAAAGGTGCCAGGGACTTGATGCCACCAGAGGTCATCCTCAACCAATGCAACACAGGAGTCAATGGCTAAGTATCCCAGCTTCTCTATCCCCTGGAGAGACAATTCAGAGGAGGATTCTTTCCCCTCCTACCTGCTTCTAAAAAGAATGCAGGGAGCCATGCATCACGCCCTATCTTCTGTAGTTCAGGGTTTTTTTTAGACGCGGGATAAGGCTCTCTAACCCAAACGCATGCCTGGTTTTAAGGCTCAGATCTTAGTGAAACAAAGCTTTTGTGTCCCACAAAACCTGATGCATCAAGCAAGAAATATCCAACCTGGGAGAATACTCTGTTTGTGGTTGGTCTGCCCAGGAAGAAATTCAGGCTGAAAATAGCAAACTAAAGTTAGCGGAGCTGTTCTGTGTTGGGACCCCCTTCAGGAACATCCTGTCCAGAGGAAAAGATATTTAAGGGGAAAGGAAGCAGCGCGAGTTCAACTCAGCCAAGTAACAGAGGAAGAACATCTCAAATGCAGAG
>NW_011888928.1:521019-527302 GCF_000151845.1 Pteropus vampyrus
CCAGAGGTCATCCTCAACCAATGCAACACAGGAGTCAATGGCTAAGTATCCCAGCTTCTCTATCCCCTGGAGAGACAATTCAGAGGAGGATTCTTTCCCCTCCTACCTGCTTCAAAAAAGAATGCAGGGAGCCATGCATCACGCCCTATCTTCTGTAGTTCAGGGTTTTTTTTAGACGCGGGATAAGGCTCTCTAACCCAAACGCATGCCTGGTTTTAAGGCTCAGATCTTAGTGAAACAAAGCTTTTGTGTCCCACAAAACCTGATGCATCAAGCAAGAAATATCCAACCTGGGAGAATACTCTGTTTGTGGTTGGTCTGCCCAGGAAGAAATTCAGGCTGAAAATAGCAAACTAAAGTTAGCGGAGCTGTTCTGTGTTGGGACCCCCTTCAGGAACATCCTGTCCAGAGGAAAAGATATTTAAGGGGAAAGGAAGCAGCGCGAGTTCAACTCAGCCAAGTAACAGAGGAAGAACATCTCAAATGCAGAGCGTGGGTCCGGTCTGCGTCCCCAAGAGAGGGCAGGTGGGACAAACAACCGCGAAATACCTACTGTGTGCTTCTGTCTTGTATATCATTTTCTTCTTTGACCTTCTTCTTGTGTTTTTAATTTTTCTTTTGCATATTTTCCTGTCCTTTCCTTTGCACTTTAAAGCAGCTTTTATCATCCCCCTTTACTGAAACTAAGTTTCAGAGGGTTAAGCCACTTAACCAACACTGAGCAAGGGCAGAGGTGGGATTTGAGGCTGAGCCCCCTTTTCTCCAGGTCAACAGGCATGTAGTTTGTTGGTCAATAAGTACTGTGTATAAATAAATGAGGAACGCTCCAGATGATAGGAAGGGAATTTAAATCCACAGGACTTCCCGACCATGTAGAACTCCCATCTACAGCAAAAAGTAAGATAATAATATTTAACACAGCAACATTGAGAATCTGGTACTGTGTTTATCCCTATAATACAGATGAGAAGACTGAGATTCAGAAAAGTGAATTCTTCCTATTCTATAGGCATAGTGATATTTCGTCTTGATCATGACTCTACACCTTGAGCCTGATACATAGTTCTTGTAAAGTTCCTTCTAATTCATTAATCTGTTTCTAGCTCTTTTTTAAATGACAGGAACTTTCTTTTCCATACTTTACTAGCATATCCTTTCTTCCTACCCACCATCAAGGCATAAACTGGAATCCCCAAAGAAAAGAAAGTTCTGTTAGGGCTCTCCTTAGCTGCAAATGACAGAACCCCAATTCAAGCTGGTTTAAGCATAAAAGAGAGTTTTTGGCTTATCCTTGGTAGTCCAGATAAAGGGCTGAATTCAGGCATAGCTGGATCCAGGAGCTCAGACAATGTCATGAGGAAACTGTTTTTTCCATCCCTTGGACCTGATTTCCTCTGTTTTGACTTCTTACTTAGGGAGACTCTTTCCTCTTGGGGGGGCCCTTGAACCTGCAGCTTTATAATCAGTTTAGTAACCTCTGCAAAGGGGAACTTGGTGCTAATGGCTCCAGAAAAAGATCAGGACTGAATCTCAGTGGCTCTGATAGGCTCGATTTTGGTCATGGTCTCATTTCTTGAACCAATCCTTGTGGTCAGGAAGACAGAATATTCTCATTGACCAGGCCTGGTCACAGGACCTCTCCTAGAGCTAAAGAGCCCAGTCAGTTCCTCCCAGCAGCGTGGATTGAGCATAAAGAAGGCAAGTTTCCCCAGAGGAAATCAGAGAGCTGCTAGTTTGACTTAATGGTGTTTTACGTGCCATTTACATAAATTTTAGAATCAACTGCCATCAAAACATGATCTTACCGAGCACCTAATAGGCAACTATTTTGGGGGCTGAGGGAAGGAATTAGACTTGGACTTTCTAGAGTTCACTCACATAAACCTTCACTTCTACTGGGCTGAATAGTATCACCCCAAATTAATATCCACTTGGAACCTCGAAATGTGACCTTTGGAAAAGAGGGTCTTTGCTGATACGAGCAAGTTAATGGAGAAGGGGGAAAATATCTTTTCATTCTACCCTTCCAAATTTCAGCTGAGGCCCTTGTAACAAAAGAGATTAACAAGAGAAAGCATACAAATTTATTTAACAAGTTTTACATGACATGGGAGCCTTTCTAAGGAAATGAAGACCCAAAAACTAGTGTTTTTGAAGTAGGTTTGATGATGAGTAGAGAGTATTGGAAAATGTGATAAGACAAAAAAGGGTCATGAGCTAAGAGCAGTAAACTGAGGGAAACTTAGCGAGGCCTGTTCTTTCAGATGCTTCTCCTCAACCTTCCGTCTTCAGAGATGAAGATGTTCCTTAAGGTCATCAGAGGTGAAGGGAGGGCACCTCTCACATGAGAGTCTTATGACCTGCTTAAGGAGAAGGTCAGAAAGTCCTTCCTGTACCAGCTGCTTCTCAGATTCCTTCAGCTTAAAATATTCCATATGCCAAAGTACCATATCTTAGAGTAGCGTGTCTTGAAATCCATCATTAAGATGAGGTCATACCGGATTAAAGTGTGTCCTAATCCAATGGCTTGTGTCCTTATAAGAAGAGACATACAGACACACAGAGAAGAAGGTCATGTGACAACGGAGGTGGAGATTGGAGTGATGCACCCACAAGCAAGGAACACAAAGCACAGCTGGTGACCACCAGAAGCCAAGAGAGAGGCATGAAATGGATCTTCCCGTAGAGCTTCCAAAGCAAACCTGCGGACACCTTAATTTTGGACTTCTAGCCTCCAGAAGTGTGAGAGAATAAACGTCTGTCCTCTTAAGCCACCAAGTTTGTGGTGGGTTTTTATTACAGCAGCCACAGGAAACTGATAAACGCCTGTTAAAATTTCTAAAGAGGGGGCAATGAATTCAGTCACATTTTTTTTTTAAGTTTATAAAAATATACTTTCTTCCAAAAGCTTTATCAATTTTTTTTTTTAAATATCAATTCAAATTGAAGTTGAGTCAAGATCAGTCATCTTTTTATATACCTACTTTGGGGCATCTGATCTCAATCAGTCATTTAACATTGCAGTTCTCTTTCCCGGTCCAAGTGTCAAGCTTTTGAGTACAAATCCCACCCCTCTCTGCTCTCTTTGCTATGGTTAGATATGATACCTATAAGATATGAAATCAAATCTACCCTACAATGACAATTACACAGCAACTTTGTATTCATTTTGGCAGGGACAGTGTGGGGACACAGGAAAATGAAAATAAAATATACAATAGAAAGGTAGATTGTGGGTGGTGGTAAGTGATAACCGCTTTGGTCAGTCTAGTGGTTAAGAGCAAAGGTCTCAATGACAGAGTCACCATTAACCAGCGTAACTTAACTTCTCTCAGCATCAGCTTCCTCTGTAAACTGAGGTTTTTACTCCTGCTTCTCAGTGCGAGGTTTAAATGAGATGATACATGAAAAGCCCTCAGCAGAGAACCTAGCATGTACTACGTGCTCAATATATTTTGGCTTTAAAATTTTTACTATTTAATTTTTTTAATAGAAAATACATTCATAAGGTTCAAAAAGAGAAATGACACAAAAAGGAATACACGGAGAGAACTGACTTCCACCCATCCCTGTCCACCCAGTTCCTCCCTCTCCCGCTACCGTTGGTAAACACTTTTGTTATTTTCTTGTGCATACTTCCTGTATTTCTTTAAGCAGATATAAATATTTAGCCTCCTTATACAAAAGGTGGTATCCGGTATAAATTTTTTCTGCACCTTGCTTTTTCATCTAACAACATATTCTGGAGACCATTCCCTGTCAGTAAAAATAGAGCTTCCTTATTTGTTATCACTACATACTATTCCACGCGTGGCTATGTCATTCCTATGGATGGAATCTGGTTGTTTCTACTCTTGCAATAACCAATAATGCAGTAATGAAAAGCTCTGGACTCAATTCCTTCTGTATGTGTGCAGGTGTATCTGTAACATAAATATCTGAAAGCGGAATTGCTGGTTCAAAGGGAAAATGCCAGCGTACTTTTGATACATATTGGTAAATTATCCTCATAAAGGTTGTATCATTTTGCACTAGCAAGGTATGACAGTGTCTGTTTTCCTACAGCCTCCCCAACCCAGTATGTCTGAAGGATGGTTATTGCCTTGGTTATTGTTGTTGTGATTGTTGTTGCGATGTTATCTGTTAAAAAAAAAAAAAAAACCTTTTTTTTTTTTTGGACATATTTTGTCTATAGATATATGTCATCTCCGACTTTATTTAAAGGAGGTACCTCGGAACAAGAACAGTCTGTAATGAAAGAGAAGCAATCAGAGCACCAGAAATGGTTCTTGGAAATTAAAATATGACTCTTAGAAAACCTTTTACATCCATAAATATGCTGGAAAATAGAATAAACATGGCCAAAGACCAAATCAGTGTTTGGGAATATCAGGGCAAAGAAATCCTTCGCAATACAGAGATAACATTTTTTAGCAAAACGTGCTTTAGATCTACATTTTCATATCAAACAAGCATAATTCTAACAAAAATGAATTCAAGATGTATGTCAGAAAAATGAAAATGGAAACCAAAGCAAGCAGAAGTCTTGGTATGCGAGAGATGCTGGATTAACCTAAGAATGCATGACATATGGGCAGCAGGCCCAGGAAGACATAAGAACAAAAAATTAGAACATGAAGTCAACAGGCTCTATTAAACACACCATAAAGGAGAACGTAGTGTTTTTTCCTCCCCCCACAAATTATATTATTAAAGATCTACAATGTTCTAAAAGCAAAAGGTAAAAGAAATGCATCTCTTCTGTCAACAAGCTTAGTACCTTGTTAGTGAAGGCAGAATGAATACTCTTAGAGAGAATCTGGTGCAGGGAACTGGTGACACAGGTGATGGAAGATTTGAGAAACCTACAGGAGACCAAGAGGTAGCCAGGGATTGGAAGTGACAGTAAACAATAATGTGCTGACAAGTGTTTAACGATGGGCTTTTGGAGAGATACCTTGATTTGTTGTGTTTTCCAATGGTGGGGTATAAATACCCCTACCATGGCCAATTTGAAGCTACCAACATGAAGTCACAGATCGTGGAGTTGGGAAGAGATATGTACAGCCGATTTCTGTGAGCTGGTCCATGCCAGCTCCATTGGTAGAAAGGTGCCACCACACTTTGGGGTGATGGGAAATGTTACTGAAGCCCTGGGACTAGGACCATTTGGTGGAAGATAGGACCATAGAGGAAGTTTCATTTTCTTTTCTTTTGGTCCAATAACATGGTTGTTCTATAGTGAAAACTATTTACATAATCATATGATTATTGATGCTGTCTATTCAAATTTTAGAATCAAGAACCATCACAAGATCTTATTAAGCACCCTACTATGTGCCAGGCAGGCAACTATTCCAGGTACAAGGAATACAAAAGCGAACAGAATAAAGTCTCTATGTTAATATACCACAATGTTTATCTATTAACCAACCAATGGACATTTGGGTTGTTTCCACTTTTTTGCTATGATGAAAAGAGCTTGTACGAATATTATTGTATAGTCCTGCGTGGACATCCGCACTCATTTATCTTGGGTACATATTTAGGAGTGTTGTATGTTAGATGTGTGTTTAACTTTAATAAGAAATCACCAAAAAATTCTCTAAAGTGGGTGTACCCTGTTAGACTCCCAGCAATAAAGGAGCTTTCTAGTTGCTCCACATCCTTATCATAACTTGCTAGTGCCAGTTGGTTTTTGTTTGTTTTAAAGTAATTAGGCTTATTGAGGTATTACATATAGTAAAATTCATCCCATTTAGTTCTATGTGTTTTGAAAAATGGATATGGTCATGGAAGCACCCTCACAATCAAGATACAGAAAATCAAGGCAGGATTGTTGAGTCATATGATAAACTTTGCTTAACTTTATAAGAAAATGCCAAACTCTTTTCCAAATGGCTGTGCCATTTTGCTTTCCTACCAGCAATGAATGAGAGTTCCAGTTGCTCCACATCCTAGAGACCATTTAGTAGGATTGTTTTTTTAAAGAAGACATTCTAATAGGTGTGTGATGGTATTTACTTGGAGTTCTAGTTTGCATTTATGATTACTAATAATATTGAGTATCTTTTCATGTGCTTACTGGACAAACATATGTCTTTTTCCATGAGCTGTCTATTCAAACCTTTTATCCATTTTTTTTGTCAGGTTGTTTATCTTTGTGTTTATATCGAACCACAAGAGTTCTTTATATATTCTAAATATAATTCTTTTGTCAGATATATGTATTATGAATATTTTCTCTAAGTCTGTGGCTTGCCTTGTCATTTTCTTTCTTTTT
>NW_011888928.1:528630-538925 GCF_000151845.1 Pteropus vampyrus
GGCAACTGAGGGAATTTCCCTGGCCGACTTTTGGGATAATTCTCACTGAATCCCCTTCTTTTGGATACCTCGGTTCTGCCCCTTGATCCAATCAATCGACAGGTCCTTAGAGAGCAGTATTTTTCACACTGACGTTTATGACCCACTAGTGAGTCATGAAACAAATTTAATGGGTTATGGCCAGCACTTTTTTTTTTTTTAATGAAATGGGAGAGATTAGAAGGAATAGAAAATATCAGAGTGCATTGTATGTTGTAAAGCTAAGTATTATTCTTTAAAATCTTTCTGTTGTATGCATGCGTGCAGTATATTTAAAATACATTTCTTCCGTAGAGCAACTAATTGTCTATTATATTTCAATAAATCTGGAGAAAAAATAAAATAAAATAAATTTCTTCCTGTGGGATACAGTCAAATCAGTTTGAAAATCACCACTATCGAGTAAGTTGTGGCAAATACTGTGAGTCGCCTACCCAATAACCACTCCCCTCTTTTTCTTTACTAAGAAAACTGTGATTTTGTTCAGGAATGGAAGCAGCCATGTGTTTACAGGGAAGTTGAGCTGCATAGAAGCCCCTTCATAGCCCTGGGAGAGACTTTTGATTGATCTAAACCAGTGGTTTTCAAAGTGTGGTCCAAGAACCCCTGAAGGTCCTTGAGACCCTTCCAGGGGGTCCACAAGACCCTCTTTTTCACAATGCTATCTCTACATAAGGCCAGAAAATCATATATGTCAAGCAAAACAACCTATCACAACGGATGTAGAATGTAGAAACAGAAATTAGAATTCAGCTTCTTCTCTTAAGTCATACATTAAAAAGATAAAGAAAAATGTAAAACAGTGCCACACTTTTCATTAATTTTGTTCCTGTTTTGGAAAATATAGCTATTTTTTATAAAAATTATGCTTTATGTTAACATGTAAAGAGTAATTTTAAATGAGTTAATGAATACATATGATAAATTTTTCATTTTAATTTTTGACCCAGCAAATATCAATTGATATAACCATATACACCAAAGCTCTTTGGGGTCTTTAATAATTTTCAGGAGTTTGAGAACCACCGACTTAAGCCACTCATGGTGGTTTTCTTCCCATTGCCAGAGATTTTGTTAGGAATGTGATACAATTCCAGAAAATGCAACTTGAAGTCTGATGAGGACTTCTGAGAAAGTTTTCCTTCTAGAAAAAAAAGAAAGAAAGAAGAGCTGCATGGGAGGAAACAATTTCTTTTCTCCCATTCCACTGGGTTAATGTACCTGCAATGTGATGCCTGGAGCAGTGGCAGCCACTTTACATCTATAAGGTTAAGAGACTGAGGACAAAGTCTACACACTGTGAATAGCAGAGGGAAGAGATGGAAAGAACATGGGTCTTTGAAGACAATGTTGAATCTCTGTATCTCCCAGCCCAGGACCACCTATCTCTAGGTCTCTTGTTTTGTGAAATAATAAATCTCTGCCCATTAAATCGTAAGATCCATGACAGCAGAGTTTTGTTTTCATTTTTTATCTTTTTGTCTGTTTTAATCACTGCCATATCACCATGCCTAGAACAGTGACAGGAACATAGTAGATAATAGATAAATGTTGGTTGAATAAATGGATGACTCCCTAAAGATAGTCGTTATTGGATTAGTTGTTGTTGTTACTTATAGACAAAGAATCCTAATTGATTCAAGTGTCCAACCCTACTCCAATTTCCATCTGTGGGAATCCTTTTCAGGGATCTTCTTCAATAAGCTTTCCATAATAAGATCCCAGTCTATGCTGAGTGAACCCTGATTTTAGCCTCCTAACACCATAGGATTATCTCTATTTCAGCACTTGTCACCTTTTTTTTTTTTTTTGATAACTGCCTCATTATTGGCTCAAACAAAATCAAGCTTATTTCTCTCACTTAACAGTCTAGACTCAGGTAGTTCTAGAGTAGTAGCACTGACAACCTCAACACATGGCTTCAATCTCTGAGTCCAAGGTAGCTGCCGTAGCTCCTACCATCACATCTGTATCCCAGTTAGTGGAAAAGGGCAGAAGAAAGGGCAAATTTCATGGAATGATCTAGAAGAAACATGCATCATTTCTGCTCCCGTAAACTCATACGAACATCTCAGAACTTAGTCACATAAACACTTAGAACCAAAATAGGCTCAGAAATGTAGTTGTCAACTGGACAACCATGTACCAGCAAAAACTCATGAGTCTTATTATTAAAGTAAAAAGGAAAGAAGGGGTATTAGTGATCAACCAGCTGTCTCTACCATAGTGCTTGGTTTGATTTGTCTTTGTATCCTCAGAGCCTCAAACAGGGCCTAGCACATAGTAAATGTTGAGGAAATGTTTAATGAAAGAAAGAACAAAGGAGAAAAAACAGAACCCAAGATTCCTGCTGTTATAGATGTACCATTAATCTGGAGAGACAAAGAGAACCCAGATGAAGAGCTAATGTACTGCAAACAACACAATACTTGGCGATGTGTCAAACCAATTAATGTCGTCTCTGTGGGCTAGATCATTTTTCTGGACCTACAAGATCCCTCAACCTGATTTCCATAGGAGCTAACTCTCAAGACTGTGACCCACGTTATGGAACAAAATATCCATGGCCTATCCCGTCACCTGTGTCCACTTTCTAATGGACAAAAAAAATTAGTGATAACAATGGACATTAACTGGACAATTGCAACTCTCATGAACTCAGAGACCCATGCAGGTTTAGCCTTGGTAAGATATCACATTCAAGAAACACAGTTCAACAGTCAAAAGTAGTTTAAAATGAATCACATTCCCCCTCACATCTCTGAAGAACACTAAAAGAAATTCACAGCAATACTAATTAAAAGTCCCTGTCCTTTCTTAGCCACGCCCCTCACCTGCTCTAATGTCTGCCTTTCCAAGCCCCTCATTCATTCTCCAGCCTATGCTCTTCCCCAACCCTTTAGACGAGAGATTCTTGAAGTGCGGTCCATGGACCAGCAGTGTTAGGTTACCTGGGAGCTTGTTAGAAATACAAATTCTTGGGCTCCACCCAGACCAATGGGAATCGCTGAAGTGAGGTCCAGGTGATCCTTATGCACACTAAAGCTTAAGAAGCTCCTGACCTGGATTCTCAACTTAGGCTGCACATTAGAATATCATAGGAGTTTAGGAAAGTCTGGATGCCCATGCCACACCGTAGGCCAATTAAGTCAGAATCTGTGCTTGAGGAACGCAGGCTTCAGTATTATGCAGCCAGGTTTGAAAGCTACTAGACTAAGTCTTAGTCCTTCCTCCTTTCTTCCCTTCTCTTAGGACTCTTTCTCAGAACCATGAACCAATCGAACTCAAACTGGCAAAAGGGAAGAAAAGGGCTAAAGAGAAAATTTCTGACTTGTAGAACTGAACTAAAATGTCCAGAGTAGTTCCACCTGCCAGCACTGGAGGATCCAGGTGCTCAAAGATGCCATCAGAATCTTCTACTCCCTCTTGCTCTCAGCATCTCTCTGTGTGGGCTTCGCTTTCTCAATGAGACTGCAAAGACAGCTACAGGCAGTTCCAAGAAAGGAGAGTATCTCTGATAGTTGCAGCAATCTAGGTAGGAAGTGAATTCTCTGATTGGTCCAGCTTGGGTCATGTGTCCAGCCCTGAACCAATCACTGTAGCCAGATGAATGGTGTCTTCTGATTGACTAGGCCTGGGGTACGTGTTCACACCCGGAATTGAGGGACCTAGGCTTGGACTAGACTCACCAGGGAATGGCAATGAAGGCGGGAATGTCCTACAAAGGAATGCTTAGCAGGTAAAAATACAGACATCTACTCCATAGCTCCTTCTCTGTCTCCTAGTTCATTTGAGGTATCAGAAAAGTCCAAGGAAACTAGTGAGCAAAAGCAATCTTCGACGGCTTCATTGCTGAGCAAAGACTGAATGCTCTTTTCTTTGGGAGTAGGGTGCTGTAAGCATTCATATTAAGTATTTAATCACATCAGTCAATATGGGAGATTCTGGATATACTTTAGGAAAGACTGAATAATTCATATTTGACTCATAATGCATATTCTAATGCCAAATAAGTGGAAAATGACATACCAGAAATACTGTCCATGTAAATACGCATCTTTACACTGTACATGAAGAAGACACCACAGTTTAATTGATAACAATAAAGCCAAAGAAACAGTAATTTTAATTCTGTGTTGTTTCATTTAATTGACTATAGTGCAATAAAAGTAAGTTTATGATTTAAAGGTTAGTTATTCATTTATTTTTTAGGCGAGGCAACCCTTGGTTGACCTCACAGATTGCAAGGACCTTGTCAGTTTACAATTCCTTATTTTTTTATTTTTTACACCTACAGCACCTGGTCTTCCTAGGTGGTCTCCCATCCAACTACTAACCAGGCCCAACCCTGCTTAGCTTCCGAGATCAGATGGGATCGAGCTTGTTCAGGGTGGCATGGCCATAGATGATTTAAAAGTTATTTTTCCAGTTTTATTGAGAAATGATTGACATACATCGCTGTTTAAGTTTAAGTCATACAGCATAATGGTTTGATTTACATATATTCTTAAATGAATGGCACATTTATCATGTTCAGCTAACATCCATCTTCTTATAAAGATACAATAAAAAGAAAAAAAAGAAAAAAGAGGAAAGAAAAAAATGTTTTTGTTATGAGAACTTGTAGGATTTACTTTCTTAAAAATTTTCTTATATATCAGACAGCTGTGTTAGCTATGGTCATCGTGTGGCACATTATGTTCTTACTACTTATTTATCTTATAACTGGAAGTTTGTACCTTCTGACCACCTTCCCTCAATTTCCCCTCCCTCATTCTCAAAGTTTTTGTACATGTATATGCACACGTATATAATTTTATGTTAAATCATAAAGGTGACCATATCTTATTTTTGGGAGGAGGTTCCTTTTCTAGTAAAATCTTTTTGGTTTTCTCTTCCCTTTTCTGGTTGGCTTCCCCGACTTCTTTTCTTCTTTTCCTCCTCCTCCTTCCTCATCTCTAGTTTATACACTCCCAGCTTTTTCTCCATGCCTATGTAATTTCATACAAATGCATATACACACATGTATTTGGACACAAATACAATATATAACGAAATATACATATATGTGCACACACACACATAAAAATACTGGATACACAGGAGTTTAAATAAATAGGATGATGTTATCCTCATTTTTCTACCCTCTACTTTTTTCATTTAACAGCTTCACGTGGAAATCCCCGCAGGTCACCTGGCAGAAAGCATTTTAATGGGTGTGCAATATTCCGTAGGATGGCTACACCATGATCTACTCCACCCCTCTCTACAGATGGATATTTACTTTGTTTGCCATTTTTGCCACTATAAACAATACTGCATGCATCTTCTCGCGCACTTATCCTTACATACTGGTTCCTAAGAGTGGAACCTATCCCATAGAAATGCTAAAAGACATTGCTCAAATGTCATAACAATATACAAGTATATGAGGATTTCCTCCACACGGCCACCAGCAATAACAGCTATGGCTCTTTCTTTGTATTTTTTCCCTCTTCCTTCTCTTCCTCCTCCTCCTCCTCCTTCAGAACCAAGGTGAAATTCGCATAACATAAAATTAGCCATATGGGGTATTTAGCAGAGTCACAACATTGTGTAACCATCTCTTCTATCCACCTAGTTCTAAAACATTTTCATCACCCAAAAAGGAAACCCCATACCCATTAGCAGTCATTCCTTATTCCCCTTGCCCCCCTCTCCCGTCCCTCCCGACCATTAATCTACTTTCTGTCTCTCTAGATTTACCTATTCTGGACATTTCATATAAATGGAATCATACAATATGTTGTCTTCTGTGACTGGCTCCTTTCATTTAACATAACATTTTAAGGTTCACTCATGAAGCATTTATCGGTACATCATTCCCTTTTGTGACTGGATAATATTTCATTGTATGGATACACCACATTTTGTTGATTCTTTCATCATTTGATGGACATTTGGGTTGTTTCCGCTTTTTGGCTATTATGAAGAATGCTGCTATGAACATTCTCGTACAAGTTTTTATGTGGACATAGGTTTTCAGTTCTCTTGAGTATCTGCCTAGGAGTAGAATCGCTCGGTCATAAGATAATTTTATGTTTAATTTTTTGAGGAGGTGCCAAACTGTTTTCCACAGTGGCTGCACCATTTTACAGTCCTACCAACAGTGCACAAGGGGCTGTTTTCTCATAAGAATACCACTCATTGGATTAAGACCCACTCTAATTCAATACAACTTCATCCTTATTGAACTAATTATATCTGCAAAGACCCTATTTCTAACTAAGGTCATATTCACAGGTACAGGACTTAGAACTTGAATATATCTTTTTAGAAAACGCAATTCAACCCACAATAGGGTATGATATCTTTTTGTACACAGGGAATAGAAGCAGCCATTCAGAAGCATAACCAATTCAAGATAATGCCGATAACAAAGTGTCTTTTCCTTAAATTGTAGGAATTTCAGCTATCCGTACAAAGGCAAGGCCATCAAGCATTGAGTGGCAGCCAGATGGACTTGGCAGAACAACAGCTTGGAAAAATTGGCTAATTTTAGTTCATGAATACCACATTTTAATAACCTTTAATAGCTCACATAGCGAATTACTATTAAGTCTCCTGTGGATGTATACAGACATGAAAAATTATGCAGTGGCCATCATTCAGGTGCAAGACTGAAGGAAGGATGAGAGCTTTCAATATTCCAAAAATATTATGGCTTTTCTGATGTTTCTTGTGGCAGATATAGCCAACTGGGTGAGCTAGCTTCTGTTCCCAGCCTCTATCTTCTTCCTCTTATTTTAGAAACTAGAAAGATCGTTTGCAGTTGTGGTTGCCAACTATGCTGCTGCATTTCCAGGAATATGTTTGCTTTCCGATAAAAGGGACAAACACAACTGCTTCCGGCCCTTCCCCTGCCTCTTCCTGCCTTGAACACTGCTGTGATGCCTGGAGCTGCAGCAGCCATTTTGCTGCTCCATGCGAAAAAGGCCAAGATGATTACAGAGTAGCTGGCTCTCATATAATTCACCCAGTAACAGCAGCTACCTGCTTCCAGATTCCTCGTTTGGGGAGAAAATGTAAGCCACTCTTAATTAACTTTCCTGCTGTTTATAGCCCCAAACATTCCTAACTGATTCATTTCTTATGCTACTTAGACACAACAGCATAATGCCATAATTATATTTAAGACTTCATTTTGCTCGGCAATTCAAAAGCCCATTCCCCAAAGTCAAATCTTAATGGGCTCCTTGAGAGTTGGTACCCCCAGGATTTCTTTTTTAATGAATTGGAAATTCAAGGCTTAAAAATAGAGATAAAAACAAATCAGACCCCTTCCCATTGCAGAGGCTCATCTTCAAAAGGATCACCTAAGAGCCATGGGGGGCCAATTACAACAGTATTATCCAGGTGGCTTCCTTCTCCTTTTATCCAGGACTATAAAGGGATCCTGAATTCTGCAGGGATTTATACGACCCCATTGAGAGTTGTTAGATGCTTGTAGCCTCTTTCACAATGCTATAGAATATGCCAAAAAGAAATCATCCACTCTCGGTTCAAAATCTTATTTACGCTCTTTTGGCATCGCACAACATAAATTCTTCCTGATTATTGATAAAAGCATTGACTGAAACGATCTCTTGGAAAGAAATGTAGCAAGATTTCTCAAAATTACAAATAGACTTTTCTCTCCACCACCTGGCCAGGGGCACATGACCTGGGCAATCAGACGTTCCTGCCCAGGAGATTCAGTTCTTGAGCCAGTGATGCTAAGGTAAGTGTATGGTGAGTTTAGATTTCCCCTGCCTGTGGTGGTCAGTAATCAGCATCTGTGTGTGCTCAGGTAGGGGCAGTGTCTGGCTGAAAATGTGTCCAGTGGTGGCGGCAGTACTCACCTGGACAGAATTTTCCATGCTTAGGCTCCCTCTCTTCCTGCTGCTTTTTTTTTTTTTTTTTTTATCACTCCTGTGATTCTGTAAGCTCCCGTAGCCTTCCAATAAATCTTCTTGCAGCTTAGATTAGCCAGTGTAGGCCTCTGTTCCTTGGCAGTTGACAACCTTGACTAATAGAGCTTGTACATGCAGAGAGACCCTCTGGGAAGTGACAAGAGAAGCTGGTGATGTGTCTGCCTCTGGAGAAGGCAACTGGGGTGTTGGTCAGAGGTGGAAAGGACACTGGCCTGTCATATGAGCCCTCCTGTTCTGCTTGACCTTTGGTAATTTTAAAATCAAATACACATATTACATTTTTTTGTGTCCCTCCCCACCCCCGCCCCACACATTACATTTAAATGAATAAAAAATTCAAAGGCCAAAAATCATCAAATTCTATTTTTAGTCCAAATCACGGTCAGATGGGTGACAATGATGTGCTCGCTCTTAGAGTTTCTCAATGCCTACAGCAATGCACTTTTCATAAAAATAAGCACAAAGGAAAACATCCCTGGAAAGCTGCAGAAGAGAAAGTCCTGTGCCTGCTTGTCTAGTCTCGATCCCTCTGGGGGGAATGTGGCTGGGTTTTAAATTACCTAATGAGAATTACCTGTTTGTCTGAGAGCAGGAGAAACAAAACCGAAGCATAGTGAATGAGCTTACCTATGTCTTGTTTTGCTTTAGAATTTGAATTTAGCAAAAGAAACATTTTAAGCCCATGTTCTTACTTATGGGCCTTCCCAGAAGTATTACTTCATCTAAACTCTTGGAGAGCTCATTGGAGTATTTGTACATCACATGTTTCTCATGTCTCATTTATTCCCACACATGGACTCATTCATTCAACAAATATTTGTCCTGTGATCTATAGTGTGCTTGGCAGCAGAATGGGTGGTGCAAGGGCTGTGAGTTAGTCTGAATTCTTTTGGCTGTGAGTAGCCTAAACCCAACTCAAACTGGCTTAAGCAGAAAAGGAATTTATTGGCTTATATAAATGTAAGCTTCAAGGCACATCAGCTTCAGGCATGGTTGGTTCCAGGGGGCAAATCGAGATTTAGTCTTCATTTCTCAGCTATGTTCTCTTCTGCGAAGGACTCACTCGCAAACAGATTCTCTCCTGAGATGGTAGCAATGATGGCCTCCAGCAGCTCCAGACTTACTAGTTTAGCCACGCCCGGGGCAGGGTGAGGGGTGGGGGAAGGGAGAGAGCCTTTCCAGCAACAGTTCCAGTAAAAGTCCTGGGTTGGCTCTAATTTGTCCCAGCTTGAGTCATGTGCCTTGACCTGATTGATTGGGAGATACACAATGCTGATTGGCCAGTGTTCGGTCATGGGGTCAAACCAGGATGTGAGAGAGCAAGGTCAGTCCCATCTGAATCACAGAGATTACGTGCTTGCTTCAGCAGCACATATCATGAATCACAGGGATTGAGAATCAGAGGCAGGTAGTTCCCCCAAAAGAATACTAGGGTGTAGTGACCAGAAAAGGGAAGAATGATATGGCCATAAAAAACAACAGATGCCCAACTACAGTTCTGATGAAAGTGAATAAAATACCTTTCTTGGGGCTATAGAAACTCCTGTGGCTGCTGGTGGGAGTGAAGACAGGGAGCAGCTATGCTGGAGAGCAACCTGGCCATCCACCCATTCACATAACCTATGACCCAGCATCTCCTCTCCTGGGTACAGCTCTCACAGAACTGCTCATTCAGTCCAAGGGGATATGCACAAAGATGCCCATTGCAATGACTGACGTGGAGGCAGGAATGGGAGCCCGTTGCTAGGAGAGTGCATTGGTAAAATGTAGTGGATGCACAGAGTATGAGGAAACAGTAACAAGAAATGGACCAAATGTTCACATTTGGTGGATCTTAAAAACAGTGTGGGCAAAGGAACACATGAGTGGATCTTAAAAACAGTGTGGGCAAAGGAACCAGACGAAGTCTATAACACAAGACTATTTGGGTAAATGTAAAATGTATGCCTATAATGTTATTAATCAGGATAGAGTTATCCTTGCCGGACATGACTAGACGGAACCATTTAACTTCCCAATTAAAGATTATACTTCCCAGCTTCCCTTGCAGCTAGGCATAGCCACATGACCAAGTTTTGGTCAATGGGATGGGAGCAACTCCTGGATCAAGGCCTTAAAAGGAAAAGCAAGCATCCTTCTTCTCTCTTCGCACTTAAGAGCTGAAGCAGCCACCTTGGTCCATAAGGCAGAAGCCACATGCTGAGGATACTGAATGACAGGACAGAAGGAGCCAGGGACCTAGCTAGATAACACAGAGCTACCCAAATAGCTCTCGACCCCTTATATCCAGACTATTAAAGAAAT
>NW_011888928.1:538975-540808 GCF_000151845.1 Pteropus vampyrus
TGGGCAAAGGAACACATGAGTGGATCTTAAAAACAGTGTGGGCAAAGGAACCAGACGAAGTCTATAACACAAGACTATTTGGGTAAATGTAAAATGTATGCCTACAATGTTATTAATCAGGATAGAGTTATCCTTGCCGGACATGACTAGACGGAACCATTTAACTTCCCAATTAAAGATTACACTTCCCAGCTTCCCTTGCAGCTAGGCATAGCCACATGACCAAGTTTTGGTCAATGGGATGGGAGCAACTCCTGGATCAAGGCCTTAAAAGGAAAAGCAAGGATCCTTCTTCTCTCTTCGCACTTAAGAGCTGAAGCAGCCACCTTGGTCCATAAGGCAGAAGCCACATGCTGAGGATACTGAATGACAGGACAGAAGGAGCCAGGGACCTAGCTAGATAACACAGAGCTACCCAAATAGCTCTCGACCCCTTATATCCAGACTATTAAAGAAATAAAAATCTATCTCGTTTAATCTACTCTTTTCTTTTGGTCTTTGTACAGATATAGAACCTACACACTAGCTAATACAGTGCTCAGTGTTTTTAATTTACTATTATTATTCTCTCCTCAATTGTCATTATGCTAATTATTTTATCAGCCTAAAGCATTTTTCAGGTACAGTACAGCAAATTTTCTCGGTATCCTAATAATGGAGGCTGTTGTCAGTAGAGGTCTTTAGTTGCAAGTGATGGAAACCACCTCTGCCTAAATTAAGTAAAAAAGGAATTCATTGGTAGACTGTGAGGTAGCTTATTGATTCAAAGGAAAGGCTACAAAACCAGGCTTGTGGAAGGCCAAGATCTGGGTCTAGTCCTGGATCCAAGTGGCAGGAATGAATGAACACTAGAGGAGTGGAGATTGATTGTGGATTGTGGGACACAGTGGGCAGGGAGACCATCTTGGCATAAAAGCATCCAGCCGGGAGGCCACTTTAGAATGGGCATGGGGTAGACCTCTCAAGAAGGTGACATTTGAGCTGAGAATGGAGAATGTGAAGGAACTGGCCCTTTAAAATATTGGAGAGTATCTCAGGCAAAATTCCTTTGGAAGGGAAACTTTGAGCAATATAAGGGAGAGCTAGACTGGTCGGAATATAATGAAAGAAGCAGAGACTGTGAGAGATGAAATCAGAGTCTAGGCTAAGATCATGGAGGATTTTGGAGGCCATGAAAAAGAGTTTGGGTTTTATCCTGGTCGTTATGGAAAACCAATAGAAAATTTTAAGTAGGGGTCTGGCATGATTCGATTTGCTTTTTCAGATCTACTGGGTGGAAAACTGATTACAATGGGACAAGGGTGGAGGCAGAGAGACCAAGACAGGACGAAGAGGTGGAGATGGGAATGGGAGCTGGAGCCCACAGGGCTCGCTACTTCTGGACGTGGAGTGGGAGGGAAACAAGGGAACAAGGATCACTTCCCGTTTTTATGCTTATCAAAGCCATATGGAAGGGACCAGATTTGGGTGGGGCAAGAAGCAGGCAAGAATTTTGCTTGGCACCATTGATAATGGCTGGAGATACCAATCTGTAGGTTTGGACATGCGTAGGGGACATAAATGGGGACGTCATCAGAATCGAGGTGCCATTTAAAATCTTGGCACTGAACAAGATCATCCAGAAAGAGGGCAGTACCTGGGACCCAAATCCTGGGACCATCACAGGCCAACATGCACATGAGTCTTACTATTTCTTATTTTTTCTTTCTTTCTTTCTTTCTTTCTTTCTTTCTTTCTTTCTTTCTTTCTTTCTTTCTTTCTTTCTTTCTTTCTTTCTTTCTTTCTGTCTCTTACTATTTTTACCCACCTGGACCTGTCCCTCGATGTCACTCC
>NW_011888928.1:540858-543511 GCF_000151845.1 Pteropus vampyrus
TTCATTCATTCATTCATTCATTCATTCATTCATTTATTCATTCATCCATGCAGGGATTCAGTCGTTCTGTTTATTTCTGTATTTCCACATCTAGAACAGTGCTGGCACACAGTAGGATCTCAAAAAAATATCTGTTGAATGAATAAATAAATGAACAAATGGACCAGATCACGAAGAGGGCACTGGCACTCACGGAACACGCAACACTTTTATAACAAGCCTCTGAAGCTTCGCCCTGGAAATTCCTCAGCAGGAGTCACTGGGAAGGTCAAGGGTCAAAGTACAGATTGTTCTCAGCTTGCATTCACCATCTTTACTCTTTTACTCTAGCCCCCCTGAACTCCCCAGGGCTTGGTCCACCGCCCTTCCTTTACATTCCTCAGCTCTGAAGTCCCCACCCCCTTTCAACACCCTGAATTCTTTCTGAGGATGGAATGGTCTGAATAATATTTTCCATGTTCCTAATCCGGCCGAAGAATGCAGATGACTCAAAAGCAGAGCGCCCAGCCAGGGAAGCGGAACGCAGCTCTCCAAATAGCCACCAGGGGGCGCCATTCCTCCACGGAGTTTAACGAAGGCCCCTCCGCAAGGAGCTGAAATTCGAATGAGAGGCGAAAAGGCTTTTTGCCTGTGGTAGCTATCCTTGGGCGCGCCGCGGCTTCTACTTGCAGGTGATGGGACCGCTTGCTCTGATGCCTAGAAAGAAGTTGATTGCACAGGTTCTGTCCTGACTGTAGTTAGACCAGCGTTCAGACCCATACTTTGACAACTTTCTGGCTGGGTGACCCTGGACAAGTCACTTGACGTTTGGGAGCCTTCATGATCTCATCCATAAAACAATGACAATAATGGGCCCCCATTTCTGGGAGGCTGCAAGGAGATGCACCTTGCGTGCACCAAGGATGGATCTGATGCGGGACATGGTGAAACTGATCAGAGGTTGTTCATCACCATAGTGAGCAACTCAGAGCAGTGGTTCTCAAAGTGTGTTCCAAAAGCAGCTCCAGGGAGCTTGCTAGAAATGCAGATTCTTAGCCACACCAAACCTTCTGATTAAGCTCTGGGGTGGGTCCCTCAATCAGTGTTTAAAAAACCCTCTAAGTGATTTTGATGTGTGCTCAAGGCAGCTTAAAAAGGTAGAAATTCCCCCTGAATCATAGCCGTTTGAAGAGTTAAGTTGGAATTGGAGGAAAAAAAAAGTCTTTCTGACTGTAAAGCTGCAACCTTTGATGTGTGTGCGTGTGCACGCACGCGCCCACAAGTCTCATTAATGGCCGAAATTCAGAAAATCCCCTTCTGAGTTCTCTTCAGAGCTCATTTAAAGCTTTGAGTGCCAGGGTTCCCAACCCTGGCTGCACATTAGAATCAGCTGGGGCTCTTTCAAAACTATACCGATGCCTGATTCTCTCCCCAGACCAATTAATCCGGAATTTCTGGAGACATCTGTGCTTTAAAAAACTCAGGTGATACCGTCGCCCAGTGAGGACTGACAATCACCAGACAGGAAGCACCATCTTGCTATTTATAATGACGTCTCCGGCGTGCGGGTAGTGAGGGAAGTGCTGAGGTCACAGCGATCTGGGGATCGAGCCCGGTTTCCTCCTCTGGAGACTCAGAACTGCTACAGCTTCTCTTGTGTCTGTAGGATGAAAGAGGAAAAGCTACTGGGGGTAGGGGCGAGGCTTGGCCCTGGGAAGAAATGGTGTCGACTGCAAAATAATATCGACTAAGTGTTTCATCCCCAAAAGGATCTATTTGGGAAAAAGAAAAAGGTTGCAACCCAGAGCGTGCAGACATGCCGAGCTATCTATGTGCGCACTCTGCACATATTTAAGGGAAAAGGAAGTTCACGAAAGGAGAAGTTGGAACCCATAAAGCCTTATTATACAGAGTTCTTCCTCGCGTAGGGTTCTCGCGATGACGCAGAGCACGAGAACTTCCGTAAGCCCTAGCTCTTCCCAGACCTTCCCGAACAATGATGTTTGCTTGCAGTTCTGGTCCATCTTTATCCATGGTAATAAATAGAAGACCGCAAACAGTTGAGCGTTTACTGTGTGAGGAGCACAGTGCTAATTTTTTTAGAAGCACCATCTCAACACTCATCAAGTTGCCCACTTCATCGCTGAAGATCCCGAGACCTTAGGACATTAAACGTCATTGGGCCTGGCCATCTCCTGGTCAGTTACAGAGCCAAGACTCTTCAGCCCTGCACTGGAAAGCTGGGCTGGGACAAGGTGGGGCAAGCAGACACCCAGAAGGCAGCATTAAGGAGGTGCTCACGCTGGGGGATGTGCTAGTGCAGACTGGGTGCCTGAGGGCAAGCACCTCCTTAAATGTGAGGGGCCCTAGGCCTTGCTGGCCTCTCCCCAGTTCCAGTGCTGTTCCAGAGGCTGCCTTCTGAATTGCTAGGGTAGAGCCCACTCAGAATGAAGGAGGCGGCAGGGCACAGGCAGGTTTATTTAAAAAGCCTACATTTTGTTAACAGCAACAGAATTTTCTTTCCCTTAAGCAAGAACAAATTAATATATAAAAATATAAATGCATGCCAGGGAGGTGAGAGAATGATTAATAAGCAGTGTGCCGTGGGCTTATAGTGGAGCCACCAGAAGAAATTTAAATTGTGGGCCCTCGAGGCAAACTTTTCAAAGTCCAT
>NW_011888928.1:543561-545379 GCF_000151845.1 Pteropus vampyrus
AAAAAAAAGTCTTTCTGACTGTAAAGCTGCAACCTTTGATGTGTGTGCGTGTGCACGCACGCGCCCACAAGTCTCATTAATGGCCGAAATTCAGAAAATCCCCTTCTGAGTTCTCTTCAGAGCTCATTTAAAGCTTTGAGTGCCAGGGTTCCCAACCCTGGCTGCACATTAGAATCAGCTGGGGCTCTTTCAAAACTATACCGATGCCTGATTCTCTCCCCAGACCAATTAATCCGGAATTTCTGGAGACATCTGTGCTTTAAAAAACTCAGGTGATACCGTCGCCCAGTGAGGACTGACAATCACCAGACAGGAAGCACCATCTTGCTATTTATAATGACGTCTCCGGCGTGCGGGTAGTGAGGGAAGTGCTGAGGTCACAGCGATCTGGGGATCGAGCCCGGTTTCCTCCTCTGGAGACTCAGAACTGCTACAGCTTCTCTTGTGTCTGTAGGATGAAAGAGGAAAAGCTACTGGGGGTAGGGGCGAGGCTTGGCCCTGGGAAGAAATGGTGTCGACTGCAAAATAATATCGACTAAGTGTTTCATCCCCAAAAGGATCTATTTGGGAAAAAGAAAAAGGTTGCAACCCAGAGCGTGCAGACATGCCGAGCTATCTATGTGCGCACTCTGCACATATTTAAGGGAAAAGGAAGTTCACGAAAGGAGAAGTTGGAACCCATAAAGCCTTATTATACAGAGTTCTTCCTCGCGTAGGGTTCTCGCGATGACGCAGAGCACGAGAACTTCCGTAAGCCCTAGCTCTTCCCAGACCTTCCCGAACAATGATGTTTGCTTGCAGTTCTGGTCCATCTTTATCCATGGTAATAAATAGAAGACCGCAAACAGTTGAGCGTTTACTGTGTGAGGAGCACAGTGCTAATTTTTTTAGAAGCACCATCTCAACACTCATCAAGTTGCCCACTTCATCGCTGAAGATCCCGAGACCTTAGGACATTAAACGTCATTGGGCCTGGCCATCTCCTGGTCAGTTACAGAGCCAAGACTCTTCAGCCCTGCACTGGAAAGCTGGGCTGGGACAAGGTGGGGCAAGCAGACACCCAGAAGGCAGCATTAAGGAGGTGCTCACGCTGGGGGATGTGCTAGTGCAGACTGGGTGCCTGAGGGCAAGCACCTCCTTAAATGTGAGGGGCCCTGGGCCTTGCTGGCCTCTCCCCACTTCCAGTGCTGTTCCAGAGGCTGCCTTCTGAATTGCTAGGGTAGAGCCCACTCAGAATGAAGGAGGCGGCAGGGCACAGGCAGGTTTATTAAAAAAGCCTACATTTTGTTAACAGCAACAGAATTTTCTTTCCCTTAAGCAAGAACAAATTAATATATAAAAATATAAATGCATGCCAGGGAGGTGAGAGAATGATTAATAAGCAGTGTGCCGTGGGCTTATAGTGGAGCCACCAGAAGAAATTTAAATTGTGGGCCCTCGAGGCAAACTTCTCAAAGTCCATACCCGATTGCTTCCAAGAATGAATGAACAAACAGAGGAACAGTTTACCAAGTACCTCAAAAGGGCCTATGGAGCAAACAAAGGAACTGTGTAGGTGATGTCTACACTCAAGAAATTTAGAACCTCAGGTCAGAAAAGCAGATTAACTTAGAGAATTCATTAGTGCTTAACAGACAAAGCGGTGGATCCTCACTCTAAGGCCCTGTAATCTAACCAAACAGCGATCTGCATACTTTGCAAAGAAACCTAAGTGTGTTAACATTTTATTCCTGAATGGGAGTATTTTCTTAGATAACCAATACGTACGCATAGTACAAAATCAAAAGAGCAAATAGTGGTCTCCCTTCTCCCCTTGCA
>NW_011888928.1:546344-546905 GCF_000151845.1 Pteropus vampyrus
TTTATTCCTGAATGGGAGTATTTTCTTAGATAACCAATACGTACGCATAGTACAAAATCAAAAGAGCAAATAGTGGTCTCCCTTCTCCCCTTGCAACCCACGCCCCAGGCTCTGACTCCCAGAAGCAGCCTCAGGTTCCCATTTCCGGTGCGTCCTTCTAGGAATGTCTTGTCTATACTTCACTAATTAAAATTGTGTTCCTGAGAGTCTGTCCACCATCCCACTTGATCTTGAGGAAGGGAGTGATGGACACTTGTACCCACTGGTCCTCAGATCAGCCTTGGTCCCAGTGTGCCTTGCCCAGGGTGGCTTTCTTTTAAAGTGACCCATTGTCCCAGTTTGCCTGGGACCGAGGGGTTCTTGGGATGCGGGATTTTCAGTTTTAAAACTGGAAGGATCCTGGGCAAACCAAAAAGACTTGGTCAACCCAGTCTATTCCTTATAGTAAGTGTGATTCTAGCAATGGAAGATGCATGTTTTGCATACAATTTACCTTTTAACAACTGCTTCATCTGGAGTTCAAGGGTTATTTTGTTCCAGGGGGAGAAGGGGAGCTGGTCA
>NW_011888928.1:548981-551771 GCF_000151845.1 Pteropus vampyrus
GCATTCAGCCGGGTCACACTGCTGTGTCACCGTCCCTGCCATCTTTCTCCGGAACTTTTTCTTCTTCCCAAAGGGCAGCTCCGCGCCCGGCAAACGTTGATCCCCGCTGCCCCATCCTCCAGGCTGGCGATCGCCCTCCACCCTCTGTCTCTGAATTTGCCTGACTAGGCGCCTCCTACATGTGGGATCTGACAGCGCTTACCCTTCTGTGTCTGGCCTGTCTCATGTTTCATCCAGGTGGTAGCTTCTCAGGCACTGGGAGGGAACTGGGAACTGTTCCTGCCCCCTGAAATCTGTCTGACGCTTTGAGTGGACCCTGCCAGGCAGTGGCCTCCTCGTACTTTCTGAAGTTCTGAGTCTGAGTCTATTCTACCAGGTCAGGCTCGACCCATTCCAGGAAGTTCTGCTTGGGTACGGAGCAGAGCATTTCAAGTGGGCTTTGGGATCAGGAAGAACAGAACAGCCTTCACATCCTGATTCTGCCTTTAACTCGCCGGGCGACGTTGGGACACTGGATGAGTCTCTCTGAGCCTCAGTTTCCCCATCTCTAGCTGGAGACAATAATCGCTCCAATCTTAGGCGATTGTTCTGGCATTTACATGCGATGACACCACTTTACCCGACACTTGGTGCTACTGGAGAGTAGAAAAAAAGTGGTACCTATTACCGCAAATTGAGACATCTTGGCTCACCCAATACCTTACAAAAAAACAGTATTCTGTACCTGCTACCTAGCATACTGGCATTTTTATTGCTCTCTAGCTTTGTAATTTAATTATCTTCTTGAGATCTGACTTGATCTCCTCCCGCCAGGCTCTGTTTTTTTTGAGGAATATCTCTTTGCATGTCCTAAGGGCTGAACAGAGCTAATACTGTATGGGTCTGATAAATATCTATCCTGCTAATGAATGGTTAAATCCAGTTCTGCCTGGCATTTCCCAGCACGCAGGCCCCAGCTCTGTCAAAACGATGAGCATCTGTTCCTTAGAATGTCCAGCCCCAGGCTGGAGACTTCCTCCGGAAGTACCCAGCGATCTCAGGTCTCGGGGATTGTAGAGCCCCAAAATCTACCACCACCCCAGCACACACAGAATGAAGCTCCTGAAAATTTGCCTTCATGTTTCTTCTCTCATCCATCATGGAAAAGCATGCATGTTGGCATTGTGACAATATCAGCACATTTTAAATACACACGGACTTTCGCATAAATTTGTACCAAAGCTTAAATGTACCGAGACCCATTGTCCCAGCGATTCCACTGCCACGCATTTTTCCTACGGATAACCCTTGTTCGAGACAGATGAATAAGGATATTTATTGTTGCGTTTTGCGTAATAGCCAAAGACTTTCGGAAACAATCCAAATTTCCATCGATAGGAGATAGTTAAATAAATTAGGATACAACAGCACAGTGGTCACTACTCCAGAACCATTTAAAAAGAATAAAATGGCTCTATGTGGATTGATAGGGAGCAATGCTTCCGGACAGACGGATGAGTGCAAAACGTGAGGAGCAGAGTGGCGTAGGTGGCATGTCACTGCTTGTGTCGATGGAAGGAGGAGGGGAGGGCACCGTGCTTGGTATGCACAGGCGCCTCTGCTAACTGGCAGCAGAAATTGCCTCTGAGGTCATCAAAGGGTCAGGGAAGGGAGGGAGACAGTGTTTCTCTGCATACATTTCTATAGTTGAATTCTTTACCATGTGCATGCATTTCCTATTGAAAATAGTTCTTAAATTAATATAATACATGCATTATATCTTTGTCAGGAAGCGGTAAGGTTTGGACCTCATACTAACAAAGAGGCACCATTCTTGAAAGGTTGAGAATTCTCGATCTGTTCTCTGTCGAGCGATGTCAGCAGAACTCAGCGACCTCGACGAGTTGATTTCAGTGGAGGTGTCTTTACATAAAGCTCATTCAACAACAATCCCTGGCCTACATGAAGGCACTTCACAGTTTACAAGGCTGAGAAGCACTTTACTTTTCATGATCTCATCTACCCTGACAACACTGGGGAGTAACTGGGGCGGGCAGGAAGTTGTCCAAGGTCACACAACTAGAAAATGCCTGAGCCAGGCTTGAACTCATATCTCTTTCTTTGCTCCTCTCTCATGGTTCGAAGTAGCAGCCTTTTGAGGTCATCTGAGACATTCCATCAGCGAAGATTTATCAAGTGCTTCTGCGTGCCAGTCACCTGTGACTACCATGTTGCTAAGTCCAGTGGTCGGCTCTCAGACCTTGTTCGACTTGACTGGTCAGGACCATTTGATGAAGCGGTCACTCCCTCCTCCTTCGAACACTTTGTTCTCTGGGGTTCTGGGATCCCCACGTCCTGGTTCTCCTCCCACCTCACTGGAAACGTCTTGTCATCTTCATTAGTCCCTGTCATAGCCAAACGTTCTAACTGTGGTGAGTCCCAGGGATTGGCCCTTGGTCCTGTCTCTTGTCCCTAGAACCCCAAGTTCTAGGTGATCTCATCCTGTATCGTGGCTTTAAATACCATCTAGATGCTGATGGTATTTATACCTCCAAGCCCAAACCTCCCCCCACACTAGATCATCCAACTGCTCCCTTGACCTCGTCACTTGGACGACCAATAGTTCTTTATTCCCTCACACGTCCACCCCTTCTGCTCATCCCACTGGCTGTCCCCATCTCCGCTGGCACCAACTCCGCCCTCCCAACTACTCAGGCCAAAAGAGCTGGAAGTAACCTGGGCCCCTCCCACCCCACACAAACCCTGCCAGCTGGACTTTCCAAGGAGATCTGAAACTCATCCCTTCTTCTC
>NW_011888928.1:552381-555027 GCF_000151845.1 Pteropus vampyrus
CCCCTGGGGGCAAAATCGCCCAGGTTGGGAACCATTGGCCTACCCATGACATTCCCATGCCTCACCTTGTTCAAGCCTCGACTTAACTGTCACCTCCTTACTGTGGCCTCTGTCCACCCTGATTATCACTGCTGCCCATACCAAACTCCCCATCTCCCTTCCTGTCATATTTTTCTCCATAGCACTCATCATCGTTTCTTGTCTATCATCTGTCTCTTCTTAATAGAATGTAAACTTCAAAGAGCTAAGGATTTTTATCTGTTTGCATTCACAGCTGTCTCCCCAGCATTTACAGCAGGACCTGGCACAGGCACATGGTAGGCACTCAATAAATAGTTCTCGAAAGAACAAATAAACACCAGGCCTTGTAACAGATGCGTGATGCAAGCAAGGCCTTGGCGTCCTGAGACTTGTATGCCAGTGTGGGTGCTGCGGATACATACATGAAAAATACATGCAATGGCAGGTGGTGATCAGAGCAAGGGAGAAAAACAAGGCAGATCTATCGGCTTTCCAGTACAGCAAGACATCAGGTTTATTGTCGCGCGGTTCTGGAGACCTGAAGTCCAAAACCGAGGTGCGGGCAGGGGCGGGCTCCTCTGAAGCGGGCGCGGGAGAGTGCTCGCCTCCTCCAGCTTCCGGCGGTTTGCGGCAATCCACGGCGCCCTGGTTCGCAGATGCTTCGCTCCTGCCCTCCAGCGTCACCAGGCCTTTTCCCGGTGTGTCTTCCCTCTGTGCCCGTCCGTCTCTGTGTCCGAATTTCATAGTGGAGTCGGGCCCATCCCATGACCCTATTTTAGCTTGATTACCTCCCTCCGTAAAGGCATTTATTTACAAATAAGGCCACATTCCGAGCTACTGGGGGTGGGGTTAGAATGTCAATCTTTTTGGGGGGTCACAGTTCAATCTCTAACATCAGGGTAAGGAATGAGAAGGTGCTACTTTAGGGAAGGGGGTCAGGGAAGGCCTCTTTGAATTGAGCAGAGACCTGAATGAAAAGGGAGTGTGAGTTCTGAGAATTTCTGAGGCAGAGGGGAAGCGTTCCAGGCAGAGGGAACAGCATACCTCACGATATTGCGAAGAGTCAACGACTTAATCTATGAGAAAAGCTAAGAGGCATGCCTCACACACAATTAGCAGGCAGTTAATATAAGTTGTTATTATTCATCCTTTTCATAGGCTCTAACTCAGTGCCAACTGTGGGTCTAGCAGCCTCTGGGGCTGGGGATCCAGAATGAACTAGCCAGACAGCATCCAACTAGGCTGGCGGCCTAGTTGGGGGAGACCAAGGGACTCATGAGTCAACAAAGAACAGCCTATGGTGTGACTGTTGACAGTCACAGAGCTCGATACAACAGGGAGATGTCATAGAGTGATGTCATAGAGCGTGACTGCCTGGTGTGGCTGCAGCACCTTTAGATGAGGCAGTTAGGGAAGGCCTCTCTGAGTAAGTGACCTTCAAGCTGAAGGATCTTTCCAGATGAGCATGTTGTTAGGGGAAATCCATGGAGAAAGGTCTACTGGTTAGGTTGAGGTCTATGAGGTTGGCACTGGCCATGGGGGGGATACCCCAAAGATGAGAACCCAGTGAATCTAATAACGCATGCAGGCCACTTCTGGTTAATTATAAAGAGCATGGGGACGTCCCAATCAACCTGTTCTCTCAAACGCTAGACTCCCTTTACCATCCCCATGGCCGTCCTAGCCTTATCACCAAATAAAGAAAACATAAGTGAGAAACAGAATTCCCTAAGTCAGACCCCAAAGTTCATGTCCAACTTCAAGTCCAGGTGGGAGCAATTAAGAACAGGTACCATGGGTGCCCTGTTTACCTGCTGGGCGCCTGGCAAAGAGAGTTAATCAGTGTGTCCAGGTGGCTCCATATTCTCAAAGGGTTCTCTGGGTTGGATTCAACACTCCTCCTCCAATACCCTAGAAAATCCTTTCCTCCTGGGAATTCATTTTCTCTCCTAATCATTTCCAGCAAATGGGAGGGCACGGCTGGTGTTTTATGAATGCTGGCTGCAACTGTGCTGAATCAAATTCTCTGAAGTTCCTTCTCCCCAGCTAGAAAACAACCAGTGTGGCTGTTTCGGTATTCCCATGGTCATGGTTTTTCCCTGTTCACATTACATTTTGTTATTTTGCTTTATTTTGGGAGAAAAGCCAGAAATCTGATTTAATCCTAATTTCCTTCCCACGTAGCTGGAGCTATAGAGAAAACACAGGAAAACAGACCTGAGTTTAAGATAGAGAGATAGAGAGGGAGAGAGGGAGAGAGGGAGAGAGAGAATGAATTCGTTTTCTGTGTTATGGAAACTGGTGGATTTATATTCGCTCATTCCACGACTACTTATGAAGCACCAGCTAAAACACTGTGCTGGGCTCTAGGAGTCCATCATAGAAACCAAAGCCATGTCCCTGTCCTCTTGCGGCTTACAGTTTATTGTACATTCCCATCTGATTATGTTCGGGAAGAGTTATAGCACGAGAATCCCAAAGACGGAACACTTTGCTTCTTGTTCTTAGTTTTCCTCCTCTGTAGAATGGGTTCAGCCATCCATGGCTGTGGAGAGGCCCCAGGAAATGGCATCCATTAAAACAGAGTGGAAGAATGGCTGTTCTTTATGGCATCCATATTGAATA
>NW_011888928.1:555077-569446 GCF_000151845.1 Pteropus vampyrus
AGGGAAGGCCTCTTTGAATTGAGCAGAGACCTGAATGAAAAGGGAGTGTGAGTTCTGAGAATTTCTGAGGCAGAGGGGAAGCGTTCCAGGCAGAGGGAACAGCATACCTCACGATACTGCGAAGAGTCAACGACTTAATCTATGAGAAAAGCTAAGAGGCATGCCTCACACACAATTAGCAGGCAGTTAATATAAGTTGTTATTATTCATCCTTTTCATAGGCTCTAACTCAGTGCCAACTGTGGGTCTAGCAGCCTCTGGGGCTGGGGATCCAGAATGAACTAGCCAGACAGCATCCAACTAGGCTGGCGGCCTAGTTGGGGGAGACCAAGGGACTCATGAGTCAACAAAGAACAGCCTATGGTGTGACTGTTGACAGTCACAGAGCTCGATACAACAGGGAGATGTCATAGAGTGATGTCATAGAGCGTGACTGCCTGGTGTGGCTGCAGCACCTTTAGATGAGGCAGTTAGGGAAGGCCTCTCTGAGTAAGTGACCTTCAAGCTGAAGGATCTTTCCAGATGAGCATGTTGTTAGGGGAAATCCATGGAGAAAGGTCTACTGGTTAGGTTGAGGTCTATGAGGTTGGCACTGGCCATGGGGGGGATACCCCAAAGATGAGAACCCAGTGAATCTAATAACGCATGCAGGCCACTTCTGGTTAATTATAAAGAGCATGGGGACGTCCCAATCAACCTGTTCTCTCAAACGCTAGACTCCCTTTACCATCCCCATGGCCGTCCTAGCCTTATCACCAAATAAAGAAAACATAAGTGAGAAACAGAATTCCCTAAGTCAGACCCCAAAGTTCATGTCCAACTTCAAGTCCAGGTGGGAGCAATTAAGAACAGGTACCATGGGTGCCCTGTTTACCTGCTGGGCGCCTGGCAAAGAGAGTTAATCAGTGTGTCCAGGTGGCTCCATATTCTCAAAGGGTTCTCTGGGTTGGATTCAACACTCCTCCTCCAATACCCTAGAAAATCCTTTCCTCCTGGGAATTCATTTTCTCTCCTAATCATTTCCAGCAAATGGGAGGGCACGGCTGGTGTTTTATGAATGCTGGCTGCAACTGTGCTGAATCAAATTCTCTGAAGTTCCTTCTCCCCAGCTAGAAAACAACCAGTGTGGCTGTTTCGGTATTCCCATGGTCATGGTTTTTCCCTGTTCACATTACATTTTGTTATTTTGCTTTATTTTGGGAGAAAAGCCAGAAATCTGATTTAATCCTAATTTCCTTCCCACGTAGCTGGAGCTATAGAGAAAACACAGGAAAACAGACCTGAGTTTAAGATAGAGAGATAGAGAGGGAGAGAGGGAGAGAGGGAGAGAGAGAATGAATTCGTTTTCTGTGTTATGGAAACTGGTGGATTTATATTCGCTCATTCCACGACTACTTATGAAGCACCAGCTAAAACACTGTGCTGGGCTCTAGGAGTCCATCATAGAAACCAAAGCCATGTCCCTGTCCTCTTGCGGCTTACAGTTTATTGTTCATTCCCATCTGATTATGTTCGGGAAGAGTTATAGCACGAGAATCCCAAAGACGGAACACTTTGCTTCTTGTTCTTAGTTTTCCTCCTCTGTAGAATGGGTTCAGCCATCCATGGCTGTGGAGAGGCCCCAGGAAATGGCATCCATTAAAACAGAGTGGAAGAATGGCTGTTCTTTATGGCATCCATATTGAATACTAAGAACTGGGTGGGTTATTTTCTAGGAGTTCCTCCTTTACCTAGAGGCAGAAACAGTGCAGACAGGTTGAATTATGGGTCCCAGGAGGCTCAGGATTCCAAAACAGAAAAGTAACAGAGAAGCCACTGCCAGGGAGTTTGATGCGGCCAGCGAGTCAGGGGTGCTAGATTAAATGCAGGATGTACTTAGACTAAAAAATTGTTCATTGTTTACCAGAAATTCAAATTTAACTGGGCATCTTGTATTTTTATTTGCTAGACTTGGCCACCCTAAAGGAGTTCTGATGTCAGGCTGGTGGAGGCCTAGGGCAGAGCTGCCCTAAGAGATCTGAGCCACGGAGCTGAGGGTGGAGCTGGGGCGGGGTGGGGGTGGGGGGCTGGACGTAAGGACAGTGCGAAAGGGGAAAGATGGGAGGGCTCAGAACCCGGGCAATTTCTGCAGCCTCCGGCAAACGGGGTAACCCCCCTCACGGGGTAACCCCCCTCACGGGGTAACCCGCCTCTTCTCCCGGGGGCCTTCAGGTCCTCAGCTGCTCCTGGTGGAGACCTCAGCTTTTAGGTGACCGCCCCTCCCCTGCTGCTGCTCTGGGCCCC
This sequence comes from Pteropus vampyrus, assembly GCF_000151845.1. Classification (NCBI taxonomy): domain Eukaryota; kingdom Metazoa; phylum Chordata; class Mammalia; order Chiroptera; family Pteropodidae; genus Pteropus; species Pteropus vampyrus. Next base: position 557,361 of record NW_011888928.1, read on the forward strand.
TCCCAATTTGCTTTACATACTAATGACTGTAGCTTCCGTTTGGAACCTGGTGAGCCCCGGAGGGCTTCAGTTTTCTAATTTGACTTGAAAACTGGGGATTCAGGCATCCTCACAGTTGATTTATTCAGCCAGTCCCTGTTCAATAATCACCAAATTATCTCTGAACACCTACCGTGTGCCAGGGAGATAGAGAATTGACAAAACACACCAAATAAAAAATCAATCATAGGAATTTATACCCAGTTATTAAATATGTATCAAGTATAAAATTACGATTGCCATAAGCACCATGAGGGATATATATATATATATATAGCAGAGGGATCTGATTTATTGAGAAGCGAGTCCAGGAAGGCTACCCTGAAGAAATGAATATTGTGGTGTGTTTTGAAGGATGAATAGGAGTTACCTGATAACAACAGAGATAGCTGAGTGGTGCAAGACACTGAAAATAAGCACTTTTACCACAGGGACTAGTTTAATTCAGACTACGCTCTGGGAGGTGTTATTATCCACATTTACAGGCCCAGAGAGGTTAAGTCACTTGCACAAGGTCACACAGTGAGCGAATGAATGGCGGCATCAGAATCTGAACTCAAGGCAGCCTGGTTCAGAGCCTTCCAAGACGGTTAGGGTTTGTCTGGAGCTCAGAGACCCGAGCTGAAGTTGGAGAAGGGACTCCTGCAGGCCCCCCGACCCCCCTCCCACCCCACCGCTGCCCCCTAAGGCTGGGTTAGGAATTTGAGACTAGCCTGAGAACAATGGGAAACCTCTGAAGGTTTTTGAGGTGGAGGTTGGGGGATGGGCATGTGTCCTGGTCCAAATTGAAATTTCAAAAGATCCCTCTGGTTGCTGAGGGTGGGGGATGGGAGCAGACTGGGGCCTGGGGCTGGTGGGAGGCTGTTCCCTTCCTGCCCAGATAAACAGATAATGGTGGCTCTGAGCAAGTCACCAGCTCTGCAGAATGGTGCTACGAAGCCGGAACCGACAGTGGAAGACACTCAGAAGGTAAATCCCACGGGCCTCCGGGATGAGAAGTGGGAGAGGGAGAGCTTAGGGGTGACGTCCAGGTTTGGGGCTTGCAGAATTGGATGAGAAATACTGGGGGGCGGGGAGCAAGGTTTGGTCGCCTGAGAAGCACCTGAGAGTTGAGTTTCGGTCACATGGCCCCGTATCTGGGATTTCTTTTTTGCCTTGGTGTGGTTTTTGTTGTCGCCAGCTTGGTTCCTGATCGCCTTTGAGTGTTTCCTGTCTCTTTTGGTTCCCTTTCTCCACAGCGTTTGAATTTCTTGGAATTTTAGAGGTCGAGTGGGCTTAGATTTCTTTTTTCTTATCAGTGTCTTCCTTTCTCAGAGGCGTAAACTTCCTTTCTTTGCACCTCAGTTTCCTCATCTGTCCGATGAGGGTAAATTAGCATTTGGTTCATAGAGTTGTGGGCGAGGATTAAATTAATTAATAGGTAAAATGTGCTTAGAATGGTACCTGGCCTGGGTTAGCTACTGTAACCAGGTGAAGATGCTGTGGCTGATGTAACGAGGAGGGACACGGACGCAGGGTCTAGCCCATAGAAGTCACTCCAGTAATTTGATAAGCAACCTGGTTTAAAAGTATGGAGTGGAGCTCAAGGAATTTACATTCACTCAAATGAATAAACATTGAGGGACTCCCAAATGAGGGACGTACTCTAGACTCTGGGGTTACAACAGTGTGTATGAAAACGAGTATCCTGCCTTGAAAAGCAAATATGACACTTCGTCTCTCAGCTTAGGACATGCTAAGTACTGGGAAGGAAATGAAGCCGCTGTTGTGACATGATGCGATCCCAGGGGGCCTCCTGGAGGAGGCGACATTTGGTCCTGGGTCTGAAGCAGAAGCAGCATGTGTAAAAGTCCATAAGGGGTCTGGCAAGCAACAGGTGGCACATTTTGAGGACCCCAAAGTAGGTCAGAGTGGCTGGAGTGCAGTAAACAGTTGAAGGATCTCGAGAATTAGTTGATTATATTTTTTCATATTGCTGTGGATGAAACTGCCACTATTCCGCTTTTTTATTCATGTACAAATTATAACTTCATGTGGTTCAAACCTAATAGATTGTGCGAGATGGTGCAAAATCCATCTTAGGGCCATGGTTGTTCTAGTGGAAATCTTGTAGAGAAACTACTTGATGTAAGAAGAAAATGGCATTCATTGGACAAATATTTATTGAGCAACTAGTATGCCCCAGGCCTGTAGTGGCCTGGGGAATACTGGTGAACATACACAAAGTCTCGCCTTTGTACACAGACGAAAAGTAAGTAAACAGAGAAATAAGGGGCTTAGATGTTGTGCTAAGTCCTAGGAAGGAAATAACAGAGTGGTGTCTCGGAAAACGTAAGAAGTCAGTGCCAGATGGATGGTCAACAAAGGCCTCTTGGAAGAGTGGCGTTTGCAGCCAGACCTGAGTCGTGAAAAAGAGCCATGGGCCTGAAGGTGTTCCAGGTGGAGGGGACGGTGCATAGGATCTAGGAGGGAGACAGCCTGAGGAAGGAGGCCTAGGCTGCCAGAATGGAGAGAGGGAGGGGGACTCATTTGAGAGATCAGAGTGGGGACCGGCCTGGAGAGGGCTCTGAGTGACAAGATTTTCTGCTGAAAAGGGGAGTTGCAAAGATTTTCTGTGAAGGACCAGATAGTAAATATTTTAGGCTTCGAGGGCCGTCTGTGGTCTCTGTTACAATCACTGGACCCAGCCGTTGCAGTGCAAAAGCAGACAGACAATAAACAAATGAAGTTCCAATCGTGCTTTTCTCTGGACACCGAAATTTAAATTTCTTTGGATTTATGCATGCCACAAATTTTTATTTTTGATTTTTTTTCCAACCATTTAAAAATGTAAAACACCATTTTGAGCTCGAAGGTCAGGTATTAACAGGTGGTGGGCTGGATTAGGCCCGTGGGCCATAGTTTGCAGACTTTGGTTTTAAAGTGATGGGAAGCCATTGGAGGATTTTGAGCTGGGGAAGGAGAGGATGTGATTTATCATGGGAAGGTATGCAGATGAGGCTTGATGCCAGGAAGTGAATGTAAGTAACCGTATAGAATCGAGTAATTGTTTAGTCATTCAACAAACACCGAGTTCCTATAAGAGTCATGATGCTACTGTAGTTCTACACTCCGGGATTTATAACACAGCAGGGGAGTTTGAGAGTGAGGCGCAAATACCTAGAAACTTCAAGGGCAAAAGAGAGACACACGAAAAGCAAAAGTTGCATTGAAAAACAGCAAGGTGGCAGACGGAGGTGGCTGAGCGCAGTGCGCCCTGGGGGAATTGGTAGGAGTCGAGGAGAGAGCATGTGGCAGAAGTGGAGTTTTATATTAGGTGAGATGAGAAGGATGTGGATAGTTTTTTTTTAATTTTAATAAAATATACTTAATGTAAAATTTACCATTTTAACCACTCAAAAGTCTACAATCCAGAGGCATTTAGTATTTTCACAATGTTGTGCAACCACCACTATCTAGTTCCAGAGCTTTTTCATCACCCCAAAAGGCAAACCCCAGTATCCATTATGCAGTCACCCTTCATTCCTCTCTCCCCAACTCCCACAACCATTGACCTACTTTCTGTCTCTGGATTTGCCTATTCTGTATATTTCATATAAACAACCAACCATTCAATATGTGGCTTTTGTGTCTGGCTTCTTTCACTTAGCATAAGGTTCATTCCTTTTTCTGGCTGAGTAATATTCCACTGCGCAGACAGACCACATCTTGTTTATTCATTCATCCCTCGATGGACAATTGGGTGATTTTCACCTTTTGCTTATTGTGAATTGTGCTGCCCAGAGACGGTTTTGAGCAGGCAGGTGACGTCAAGGTTCCTATGGCTATCGTGTGGACAAGAGCCCAGAGAGGGCAGAAGGGGGAGGCGGGAGATGAGTTAGAACAGGATTCTTAGCCTTGGCTGTCCAGTGCAATCCCCGGGAGGTAACACGCACTAGTGGAATCCCCGGGTGATTCTGAAGGGAAGGAGGATGGAGGATTGGGAATGACTGGGGAGACTGCTGTAGCAGTTTTGTGAGTGAACAGGGTTGGTGGCGCCGAGGGAAGGGGTTGGGTGATGAGCAGAAGAGCCATGTTCAGAATATACTTGGCGGGCAGATCTCCTGGCCTTGCTGATGGTTTGGATGAGGGCTGTGAGCAAAAGCGGAGAGTCGAGTGTGCTGATTTGAAGCAACCAGATGAAGGGTGATTCTGTTGACTGGGATGGGGGCCCTGCAGAGGTGCTGGTTGGGTTTGCCCTGCTCAGTGAGAGGTCCCAGTGGCCCCCCAATACTGAGAAGTCACAAAGGCAGGGGTTGTGTGCTCTAGTGGCTTAGAAATCAGGAGCCAAGGAACCTCCCAGCTGAGAAATCAATCAGTAAAGACACTCTGGACATGAGGTGGCACCTGAGATTTGAAGGGTAGGTGTTATTCCAACAAGGGATACAGGGAGAATGAGCCATGGTGGGTCACACTTGGGAACAGGTGAGCTATCCCATTTCACTGAAAAATAGAGGGAGCTGAGATGGGAAAGTCAGGTATGGAGACAGATAAAGAGGGCCTGATAAGGGTGGGTCAGGGTTGCATTTAATTAGTAGAGAATTGTTGAAGGCTTTTGAAGACAGCAGAAAAAGTGAGTGTAGCCATTATTTGTTTTGAATGCTTTGTTTATGGCAGGTGTTTTCATAGCCATTAATTCATTTACTCTGGAGTACAACCTTATGAGATAGGAAGCAGTATTCCGATTTTGTATGTGGAGAACCAGGTGTAGAGTCATGGAAATTATTTGAGCTCCAGCTAGGCAGTGGCAGACACAGTCTTGATTACATGTGCTTAGTTATCATTCCTTGGGGCTCTCATTTGGGGTAGAATTAGAAACAGCGTGGACATGCTTCACTGGCCTTTTTTGGGGGCCACGTTTGGCCTTTTTTGTTTTTGTTTCTCTGAAACACCAGGGTACCAAGCTTGAACCTGCCTCAGGGACCTTGCACTTGCTGCCCCCCCCCCCCCGCAACCTGGAAGGCTCCATCTCTTTCTGCTCAAATGTCACAGCCTTATTGGAGCCCTTCCCCTACCTGCCTAAAGCAGCCTCACCCCATCTTTTCACTCCCCTATATCCTCACCCTGCTTTGTTTTTCTTCATAGTATTGATCTCAATTTGATATTTTATCTTATGCATTTTTAATTGTTTATTACTTCCTTGCTCAGTCATCAGCTCTCAGAGGGAGAGGAGGCACTCTGTACATGTCTGTGAACTGTCTGGATCAGGAGTAAGAACATGCTCGTCCAGAGGTTAGACACGTAGATCTGGGCTTCAGGAGAGAGGTTGGGCCTTGGTCCTTAGCTTTGGAATCTGCTGTGACAGTGGATGGAATTCTTGCACGAAGAGGTTGCAAGGAAAGAAAAAACATCCAACATTTCTTCAGCAGGTACTCTGCACCTGTGTTAAATAATCCTCACATCCCCACTTCGCAGACTCGGAAACTGAGGCACAAAAAGGTTAAACGACTTGCTTAAGTTCCCTAAGTGAAGAGAGGAAGCTTGGAAGGGACCGACCCCTGCTCCCTTCTCCAGCTGACTGGCTCCAGAGCCTAGATAAAGAGCATCCTATGCATGGCCAGAAGGACACAGCAGAGCAGTTAGCGCTGGAGTTGCTGGGCCGAGCAGTGTTTTGGAAACTCAGATGTGTCCAGCATTGAATGTTAGCAAGAGGTCAGGGAACAGTACACCCAACTACCCTAACTACCCTGTTGAAGCTGATTCTTGGAGGTCAATGATGACTTCTTTTTCTTTCAAAAAAATTAAAAATCACTGTTCAAACATAATTTATTTAAACGGCTACATACAAATATAAAAAGAACACATCAGAGATTTTATCTAACTCATAAGATGTTATAACTGATTCATAGGCGGATTCAGAGTACCGCACAGATAAGGAATGTTGACACAAATTTACAAATAGAGACAAAAACTGGCAAAACTTATCCTCAAGTCAATCCACTGCATTCCGGGGGAACTAAATTTGCTTTTGCATTTCTATGGCCATCTTTGCACTTGAGCTTTTATTTTACTCTGAGTGAGGTGGGAGCAATTGAGGGATTTTGAGCAGAGGGAGGGTAAGATCTGACTTGTTTTAACAAGAATCACTGGCGGCTTCTGTGTGTACGCGTGTGCATGTGTGCACATATGTGTGACTGCATGTGCACAAGCATTGACAAGGGCAGAAGCAGGAGGCTCAGGCAGGAGACTTCTGTAACCATCTAGGTAGGGGTGATGTTTTATTGAGCTCTAATACATGTCGAGCACAGTGTTAGATGCGGAGAGCACAGTGGTGAACAATTCAGGCAAGGTCTTGGCCTTGCTGAAGCTCTCAGTCTGTCTGATGCAGGGTTTCTCAGCCTTGGCACGGATAACATTTGGGGCTGGCTAGTTCTCTGTTCGTGGGTGCTGTCCTACGCATTGCAGAGTGTGTAGCAGCATCCCTGGTCTCTACCCTCTGGATGCCAGTATCACACCCTTCCTCCAGATGTGACAACCAGAAATGTCTCCAGACATGGCCACTGGTCTAGTGCAAGAGAGAAACAAACAGAGTGAATAAATATGTGGTATTCTTTCTGTAATGGTAATTGCTAGGGAGTAAAAAGAGCAGGGAAGTGGAGGTCCAAATCCTCTTCCTTTTGGTTTTCATTTTGTTCCTGCATCCCTTACGTCTCTCCCCACCCACACTGAGGCCATCTGCCTGATGGCCACGTACCATCCCCCACTGCCCTTCCCTCCTCTTTCCCTTTGCCCAATCTTGCCAGCGCCTCCAAGAAAGAAAGAAAGAAAGAGAGAGAGAGAGAGAGGGAGAGAGGGAGGGAAGGAGAGAGAGAGAGAGAGATTGAGAGAGAGAGAGAAAGAAAGAAAGAAAGAAAGAAAGAAAGAAAGAAAGAAAGAAAGAAAGAAAGAAAGAAAGAGACCTTTCAGAGGACACCTCTTCTCCAAGGTAGGGAGTCCTAATTGCCTCTTTATGGCTCTAACACGACTGTGTGCTCTGAAGGTGAGCCCTTCTGTCACCATGCCTGAAGTCGGCCTCCGTTCCAGTTGGCCAAAAAGAAACAAAACAAAACAAGATATTTAAAACACTTCCCTGCCTCAATCCTGTCCGTTTCGCATAACAGACAGAGAGGCCTGCTGCTAGCTTGAGGCAGATAACTCCAAGTGTGCTTATTTTCATAGTCAGGCGAACAGGCTATCTCGGGATGCAGCTTGCTGAGGCCGCTCCTCCTGCTGCTCGCCTGGCTGCAGGCCAACGGGAGTGGAGAGCCATTTCGGTGAGGCCAGGCCTCGGCTAGTTAAGGTGCCTGGGGAAGGGAGCTGGAGCCAGCCCTTCCTCTCCTTGGAGACCAACTCTATCACTGAGACTCTCCGCCTGGCTTCCTTCAGCCTGATTCTGTCCCCCGATTTTCTCCGCCTGGGAATATTAAGAGAGACATATTCTATTCTATTTTTATTAGCTCATTGCTTATTAATATCACCGTGGAACCTGCTTGTTTAGGCCTGTGCTGGCTTTTCTATCCTGAGGCATAATGGTTGGAATTCTTCCTTTTCATTTGAGACAAGGTTCCCCTACCTCGGCACGATGGGACGTTTTGGACCTTATTGTGAGGACTGTCCTGTGCACTGTAAGATGTTTAGCAGCGTCCCTGGGCTCCGCCCACCAGATGCCATTCGCACCTCTCCCGACATTGCCACATATCCCCTGGGAGGGGGGCGGGGGAGGGGGCCCAAACCATCCCTGGTTGAGAACTACTGATTTCAAGGAATATAAAAGCCGGATTTTAGAGATGGCAAAGTTTTCCCTTGACGTCTTGCTGAAGCTTTGTAGGGAGAGAGGAGCTTTCTCTGGGCCTTGAAATGAGTCTGATCTAAAATTCTCCTGGCGCCATCATTCAGGACTTAAAACTCTTTGTCAAAGGCGTCGACCCCCAAAAAGAAATCACAGGTCATGCTTCTCTTTAGAGGCAAACGAAAGTACAGGGTTTAATGAATGATGTGGAGTCATAACCGGGTTGGAAGTCTGGCCTCTGGCACTTGCCAGCTGTGCGACCTTGGGCAGCTCACTTCTCCCTCTGGGTCTCTAACAATACTCCCTATCTCCTGGAGTCAGTCTGCGTAAAGCACTGATTTAGCACAGCGCCTGGCCCCTGTGAGCATGTGGTAGCTGCTGGGACTACTCTGTGCAGGGGGCGGTTTGAGAAAGGCCATTGAATCATCTCTAGATTGAGGACAGCAATATTGGGCTCATTTCCCTCTTATCAGCCACATTCCATCAAACCCCGGAGTGGCCCTTACTGGGCCTGTCCTGGGCTTCCTTTTCAATTCGTGTTCCTCCCAGGATTCCATCTGCCACCATACCTTTGTCTCTGTCCCCAGCCGAATTGCTGTTTTCCAGATAACCTCGGACCTACCCGAATGCCAACGGCATTCCTCAGACAGAGCAGAGCTGCCAGAATAAGCTTGCAGCTTCCTGCTCTTTGCCCCAGAAAACATTTCAAGTGATCAAGTGATCAGAGAGAGGGTGGGAGGGAGGGAGGGGGAGGATGCTGCAGCTGCTTATGCAACAAGCTCTAATCCCGGGTTAAAATCCACCACGGACACCAGTGGCATATTTCATTTCCTCATCGGGTCGTGAAGTTGGCTGTACACAAGATCTGCCACAAACTCACAGTCACGTTTGTTCCCTCAAAAGCACAACCTGGGGAGACAAACGGGATTCCTCATGGGAGGGTGGCGGGACGCCACTGCCACCCAACGAGGACGGAGAGCACAGTCTGATTAGCTCTGGCCTCTGCCTCTTGCCCCCCGTTTGGTCTTCCTGTACATGCTTCCACCCCCAGGAAGAGGAGGCCCCTCCCTTCTGGCGAGGCCCAGGCCTGTTGTCCTGAGTGCTGGCTCTCTTGGCAGTGGAGGTGGCCTCTTCAGCTTAAAATACAACAATGGTGACAAAGTCCCCTCCCTTTTCCTAAAGCCTGGGACCTGCCTCTGCAGCACTGTGTGTGTGTGTGTGTGTGTGTGTGTGTGTGTGTGTATTCCTGGCTTGTTCCTGTCTGACAGACAGTGGGCCTCTGCTGTCCGTGGGGGGTGGGCGGGGCAGTGAGAACAGGCCACCAACTCTGTGCTTCCTTTGTGGGAACCAACGGGTGTGGCACAAGAAAGCCCACGGGTCCTAATTTTAGGAGGAGAGGGGAGACTTTATTGGGTCTTAGTTTTTACCTCCTGGCATATGGCTGCCTCGCCTCTGGAAGCTTTCTCCAACCTCTAAAGAATGGTATTTATTTAGCTTCTGTTGTTCCAGCTTGTTGTTAAAAAAAAAAAAAAAATCTTGTTAATTAAGCACCTTGTCTTAAAAAAAAAAAAAAAGCAAGCAAGCATTGCCATTTTGAGATCCTTCTGCATTTGTCTTTTCTTTCTCAGGGTACAGATTAAATACCAAGACAGCTTTTGGGAGGAACAGGCAAAGACCTCCTAATACTACTAAAATGGGTGGAATTATAAGCTGCTCTGAAAAACTAGTTAATATTTTACTGGGGAGCAGTGCCAGAGATGGGGGTGAGGGGGTCTGCCAAGTATAGGGCTGTGTGTGAAATAGCTGCTCCATCTGCCTTAGGGGACGAAAAGAAGCCGTTCTCTGTGGAAATAAATTGAAACAAGAATCCTTATAAAGCTCATGGGATTTGTCTGCCCACCGAGGGCCCAGTTCCCCAAGTCCATGTATACAGGGGTGACTGTGACAGGAAGGGCTAAGCCGTGGGTGTAGGCCTGACTAATAATGGGGGTTCTTGTTCCCTGAGTTTGACATCCTTCTTTCTCCCTCTGGGTTTAAATGGCTTCTCAGACCAAGAGGCACTGCCTGTGCCCTGGATTCAGATGGTACACGCCTCCTTGGGAAGCAAAGGCGAGAGACAGCGGCTCACTCTCTCTCTTTCTGCATCTGCCGGGAGAGCTGCAGCTGGTATTTTTCCACAGGCCTTTTCTGCGATCTCAGGGCCTAGTCTTTCCCAGCCAGGCCCAGAGTCCGAGAGAGGGTTAATAGGCAGGAAGCTGAAGGCATCGCAGACTAATACGGAAGTCAGATTTTTGTTTAACTGACAGGTTTAGCAGGCCTCAGCGGTGGGGGAGGGGGCGGGAGGGGACGGGAAGTTTGTAGATCTAGGCATGTGGCCTGCTAGGAGTGCATTTGGCTTTTCTTAGGGTAAGGACGGAGGGGGGGGCCCTTGGCATCCTGGCAGGGAGGCAGGAACCCATGTTGGTTTTCCTTTGAGTACTGGCTGAGGGGGGCAAGAGGACAGATTCTCTGCGGGGGGAGAAAATGGCTCTCTGGCCTGCTTTTCCAGGAGGCATTTTGACAATGACTATGCAAACTTGACCACTCTGTGCCCCTCCTCCCCTCAGCAGCCCGAGTCCTCTCTTGTCTGAGAAGCCACGACTGCTCCTTAGCGATTTCTTGGGGCTTGCCTGGCCTGTCTGTTGGCCCCCAGCTCCTCTGAGGCCTGCCTCAAGCCCCTTTCCTCCTGCTCCCTTAGCTCTTTTCCTGGGGCTCCCCCTATTCGGCTTCACATTCCCCTCCAGGGGAACCATGCTGCTGGATTGTTCTAGAAAAAGGCCAGCCTTCTTCCTAGCAAAGAGCCGCTTCTGTGGGGGCAGGTGAGGGCGAGCCCTTTCAGCTCACCCCAAAAACTCTCTTGGCAGTGTCATCTGGGCCTCAGGCTTTGCTGGGGGCAGGTCAGCCTGGCTGCACTGGTTTGCCCGTGCTGGGAAATCTAGTCAGGGTATGGGAGAAGTGCGTCTGGGGGCCCCTTTCCTAAGTTTTTCTTGCTGCAAAAGGCCTAGCTTAGCCTGTCTTTTTCTATGCACAGGATGGCTCTTGCTCACCAGAGCCTCACAAAGATAATCGCTCAGGAAGTGTTTCAGCCAATCCCGGGTGGCCTTACACTCCGCTTTGCCAGGCCAGCCAATCGGGGATGAGCTCTTATTAGGCGGCCAGATCATCAAGCCGAAGTGCCAAACCCTTTTTCTGTGAGAACTAGGAGCCTGTCCTCCATGTTTTATAAGTATTGACATTACACAGTGTTAACAATGCATCCACAGAGGTAAGCTCGACTTTTTAACCATCTTTTCTCCCCCTCCCTCTGAGACATCCGAATTGTGGGCGAGCAGTGTGATTTCTGTGTGGCTGGCCGTGCCACACTCACCCCCACAGCACTTAGGTTAACTTGGAACTGTTTAGAGAGAATTTTTTTTTGCTTTCTTGGGTCACATGGCTAAGTAGCCATTAGCCATAGCTTGATTTTGCAAACTGGCAAGGGCCTGGAACACCGTTTCTTCCACCAGGACATGGTGTTTCTGGAATAGTTTGAAGCTAGATCCTGGTATGCCAAAAAAGAAGGTTTTTTTTTTTTTTTTTTCCTTCTCTCCTCCCCTCCTCTCTCTCTCTTCTCTCTCTCTCTCTTCTCTCTCTCTGTCTCTCTCTGAGCAGTTCCCCCCCCACCCCCACCCTTGCACTATTGTCTTCTCTTGTGTCACATGCCTGCTGGGGGAAGAAAATGGAAGGTGAGCAAGCAGGCTCCTCTCTAAGGAGAGCTTATGGCAGACAGCAGAGCAGGCAAGTTTTCCTCTCCAAAGAGGTTCTGGGAAGGCTGGACTAAGTTTTGACCAGAGAGGACGTGTGCTTTAAACAGAACCAAGCCCTCAGCAGAGCAGTGCTAGGGAGAGCGCTCAGCTCCTGGGGCCTAGGTGGGTGGTGGTGTCTCTACATGGCCTTTTCTCTCCCCACAGGGTTTCTCCACTTGAAACTACATTGTTCAGCCTTTTTTCCTGACTTCTGTTGATACAGAATGTTCTTCTGCAAGCCAGCCTACAGCCAGCAAATGTTTCTGAAAGTGTTTTCTAGGCTTTGGAGGAAGTTTTTGGAGTAGGGATGGGGATTGCGGGGACTCTCCGCCTGGCTTCCTTCAGCCTGATTCTGTCCCCCGATTTTCTCCGCCTGGGAATATTAAGAGAGACATATTCTATTCTATTTTTATTAG
>NW_011888928.1:569496-583758 GCF_000151845.1 Pteropus vampyrus
GGGGGAGAAAATGGCTCTCTGGCCTGCTTTTCCAGGAGGCATTTTGACAATGACTATGCAAACTTGACCACTCTGTGCCCCTCCTCCCCTCAGCAGCCCGAGTCCTCTCTTGTCTGAGAAGCCACGACTGCTCCTTAGCGATTTCTTGGGGCTTGCCTGGCCTGTCTGTTGGCCCCCAGCTCCTCTGAGGCCTGCCTCAAGCCCCTTTCCTCCTGCTCCCTTAGCTCTTTTCCTGGGGCTCCCCCTATTCGGCTTCACATTCCCCTCCAGGGGAACCATGCTGCTGGATTGTTCTAGAAAAAGGCCAGCCTTCTTCCTAGCAAAGAGCCGCTTCTGTGGGGGCAGGTGAGGGCGAGCCCTTTCAGCTCACCCCAAAAACTCTCTTGGCAGTGTCATCTGGGCCTCAGGCTTTGCTGGGGGCAGGTCAGCCTGGCTGCACTGGTTTGCCCGTGCTGGGAAATCTAGTCAGGGTATGGGAGAAGTGCGTCTGGGGGCCCCTTTCCTAAGTTTTTCTTGCTGCAAAAGGCCTAGCTTAGCCTGTCTTTTTCTATGCACAGGATGGCTCTTGCTCACCAGAGCCTCACAAAGATAATCGCTCAGGAAGTGTTTCAGCCAATCCCGGGTGGCCTTACACTCCGCTTTGCCAGGCCAGCCAATCGGGGATGAGCTCTTATTAGGCGGCCAGATCATCAAGCCGAAGTGCCAAACCCTTTTTCTGTGAGAACTAGGAGCCTGTCCTCCATGTTTTATAAGTATTGACATTACACAGTGTTAACAATGCATCCACAGAGGTAAGCTCGACTTTTTAACCATCTTTTCTCCCCCTCCCTCTGAGACATCCGAATTGTGGGCGAGCAGTGTGATTTCTGTGTGGCTGGCCGTGCCACACTCACCCCCACAGCACTTAGGTTAACTTGGAACTGTTTAGAGAGAATTTTTTTTTGCTTTCTTGGGTCACATGGCTAAGTAGCCATTAGCCATAGCTTGATTTTGCAAACTGGCAAGGGCCTGGAACACCGTTTCTTCCACCAGGACATGGTGTTTCTGGAATAGTTTGAAGCTAGATCCTGGTATGCCAAAAAAGAAGGTTTTTTTTTTTTTTTTTTCCTTCTCTCCTCCCCTCCTCTCTCTCTCTTCTCTCTCTCTCTCTTCTCTCTCTCTGTCTCTCTCTGAGCAGTTCCCCCCCCACCCCCACCCTTGCACTATTGTCTTCTCTTGTGTCACATGCCTGCTGGGGGAAGAAAATGGAAGGTGAGCAAGCAGGCTCCTCTCTAAGGAGAGCTTATGGCAGACAGCAGAGCAGGCAAGTTTTCCTCTCCAAAGAGGTTCTGGGAAGGCTGGACTAAGTTTTGACCAGAGAGGACGTGTGCTTTAAACAGAACCAAGCCCTCAGCAGAGCAGTGCTAGGGAGAGCGCTCAGCTCCTGGGGCCTAGGTGGGTGGTGGTGTCTCTACATGGCCTTTTCTCTCCCCACAGGGTTTCTCCACTTGAAACTACATTGTTCAGCCTTTTTTCCTGACTTCTGTTGATACAGAATGTTCTTCTGCAAGCCAGCCTACAGCCAGCAAATGTTTCTGAAAGTGTTTTCTAGGCTTTGGAGGAAGTTTTTGGAGTAGGGATGGGGATTGAGGGGGGGGGGGCGTGGAGGGGGGAGATGTTGGACAACATCCTGCAATAAATCTGTGAGGACTCTTTTTTGAATCCCTTAGCTTTCTCTTCTTGCATGATTTTCAATGAACTAATGTATCTTTTTTCCCTGTTTTCTTTTTCCCTTTCCCTTTTTTTTTACATTGTATCATCTTCTGCCCTCCTGTGTGATAGAGTGCAGAGGAAATAAAATCATGTCTGTGGCTCATGACAGCATTCCCTATTCAGTTGTTGTGTTGTTGTTGTTGTGTGTGTTTTTAATAATCCCATGTAACTGTTTAAAAAAATTTCCTTTTTGATCAAGTCCCAAATCTGCCAGCCTGTTCTCTCTTCTTAACTGTGGAAAAATGAGACGGTTGCTTGAACATGTTGGGTAAGTAAAGCGATCCATTTCCTCTGTGACCACGTATGAAGAGTTTGGCAAACATTTGGGGTCTTTTTAACAGGGGGTCTTGGCTACAGCAGTGGAGGGCTTTTCATTAGCAGGAACCAAATAAGGGCTTTTTAATAGTGTCTTGATTTTAGGTGACTGTTTGAATCCACTGTTTTTCCTGAGAACCTGCAGCTAGGATTGAAGATTACACTTCCTGTTAACCCTCCTGCAGGGGAGAAATGTACAGTTCACTGTGACTTGCCTGGAGACCTTTAATTGGGTTTGTTTGGATATTAGATAGAACTCTGGGTAGGTGATCTGCGTGCGAAGTGTAAGAAAGTGCTTGTTCTTAGAGTCACAGAGCCTTAAGCAGTGGTGGTGTGGTGTGTGGGTGGTGGTGTCAGTACTGGGGTTTTAGGACATGGAGTGTGAAATCCCACCCACCAGCAAACTTGGTTTGATTCAGGACTCAGTGCTCAACAGATTCGGGCTTTTTCCAAGCCCGAGCCACACACATCTGTATGCATGCTGGCCTTTACTTGTGATCCATTTCTCACTTTTTACATTTCTCCTGATCTCTTAATGCTGCAGTTAGAACTTAAGAGTGCAAAAAAAAAGTGGACTCTTGTTTAATGTTAGCTTCATAATTTCCCTAGAAGTTCGCTGCATCAATTTCCAGTCTGGAGACCAGTCCAGCAATGACTGTAAATGCTGGAAATACATTCAGTTGCTGTTTTAAGCCAACTTCATGGAGTCAGTAATCTTTTAGTGTCCAGCTACCCACCTTTTAGCACCAATTGGAAAAAAGCTCATTTGAATAACAAGAACTGTACCCAATTCTAAGTTAAAAGTCTGTGTAAGGTTAGCTTCTTAGAGTAAAAGTTCAGGCAGTTAATGATATTTTATATACTTAAAACTGAACAGTGCTGCTGCCCCACACAAGTAAGTCCAGACTCTTAGCTATGTTCTTTGTTCTTATCTCCTGACTGTAAATGGAAATTACATATTGAGGCCTCCCTAGAAGCAGCAATATCTAATCAGAAGACTCCTGGTTTAGTGCCTTCAACGTTTGCATAATGGTGTGTTTGTTGGGCTGGAAGGAAACCTTTGGCAAGGCATTTGTCCTCTAAAAGCTTGCATTAAAATGGCTCCCACAGGTTTGCAAAGCCAAGATCTGTTTTCAGATGCTCAGCCCCAGCAAGTTCCCAGCCCTGGACCAAGCTAGCCACTTTCCTCGGGTCTCGTGGCCACCACCAAGCATGAGTCTCTAAAAAGTTAATTGCTTTCAAAGTCGCATTATTTTCCAGTTTCACTAAGGGGTAAAAAACTAAATGTCTGCATTGCAGCAGGACGAGGTAGGGACAGCAGTGCTGGCTCACAGAGCAGCCCAATGGGGTTCCTCTCTCCAGCTTTTGAACCAATAGACTTGGAGGAAAGGTTACAGATTGACAATTGCAGTAGCTGGACTCAGACCGGGCCTTCTGGAAATTTCTACCATCTTTGTTCCTTTTAGGAAAAGCAAATTCTCCAAGCCGAAGAGTCTCTTGCATTCCATTCCTAGGGCACCTCCCCTCCCCCACTTTCTTTTTTTATACCAAGGTGGAATGTTCTGTGCCACGTTTGCAAATTGCAGAGGGAGGAACAGAAAGAACATGGGCTGTTTTCCTTTTTTCCTTCTGCATCCTCTGTCCCCAAAGAGGATGCACAGCTGCAAGGAACAGACAGGCACACTGGAGCTTTTGATCCCCCCACTTCCCGCCCCCCCCACCGCCCCTTCAAGACCCCCCCCCCCCCAGGATGGATTCACTTTCTGCTTTGGGAAATGAAGTGGCATTCACATGGGGGGAGGGGGGGAAACTCACTGCTTTTATTAGCTCCAGAAAATGGTCAGTGTTCGGTCTATAACTAGGAATTAATTATATAGAATCACTCAGTAAACTTTCCACAGAGTTTTTCTAATTGCTGTGCATGGACATGGTTAGCCTGGTGGAGCCCTGTCCAGTTACTTTTATAATTACCAGCTGAAAGATTGGAGTCAGAAATAAAGAAACAATGAGGCATCTTGGACTATAAATTAGGGATGAAAACAATAGCTTCTCTTTCTTTTCTTTCTTTCTCGTAACCCCTTTTCTTTTAAACAAAACATTTCTCCTTTTCTCTCCTGGGGAGAACAGTGGGGAAAACTGCTTCTTACATGGGAGAAGGGGGGAAGAGGAGTCACTCTTTAAAAACCCAGGGTGACAGTAACCCAGAAAAACCCTGAAGGCAGAGGTAGGGTTTTTGAGTCCAAACACTTCAAATGTGTGATCTCTTTGTTTCTTTTCCCTTCTTTCTTCTGTGGCAGAGGCAACAGACATTTGTCAGCTGAGAAGCCCCAGATCTGGCTTTGCCTCTGGTTGACCCTGAAAAGAAAGGCACACGGAAAAGTGCCTTCTCTCCCCACAGCAGAGATTTAGCAAGGGAATGTGTTTAGAAGCCCTTGTGTTGCTCTTAAATGTAAAAACGAGGATTCACCCATGGCTGCAGGTTGCCTAGGCTATGGCTGCCCTTCCCCCTCCCTACTCTCCTTCCAGATAAACAAGCTGGCTGCAGCCATTTCAGCCCTGCAGCTAGCTATGCTGCCAGGCTGTCCCTCCTATCAAGATTACCTGCCTATCAGCCGGCGAGGAGCCAGCTGCCCGTCCTCACCCTGGCATGGCCTTGGGCACCATGCCCTCCTGTCTCCCCTGGAGCTAAAAAGCAGTCACCTTGAAACTCTCAGCACCACAGAGTTCTGAGGCCAGTGCTCAGACCTGTAACAGTAAATTACATTATCCACTACGAGGCTCTTAGTTCGGCCTTTGAAAGTGGGTTTTGCAAAACCCATTGTTAGTTTTCAGGGCTCTCTTGGGGGTGGACAAAAATCTAATTTGGGAGCATCCCGTGCTTTGGCTGAAGGAATGTTTTACTATTGTCTTTTCTGCAGATTTGGATTGTCTTTCCTTGATGCTGTCTTAGGACTGGCTGAGTATTTGGTGGCTGTTTTCAGGATTAGAAACAGCCTTTTGATTTTACCTTGGCCTCAGACTGGGGTGCAGCCCTTTAGCTTGGCTTTTCAGATGCTGCTGCCCTTGAAGCACTTTCATTTCACCTAGCTCCTTTGGTATGGATGCTAAACTGGTTTCTAATATACCAAGAAGGGGAAATGGGCTTCCTTCCCCTCCCCAGCCTGCTCCCTTTTAACATTTTTGTGTTTGCACAGACACCTGTCTGTCTGCAGTTTATGCCACCGGGCTGCATATTTCCTAACCTTGCACCCAGCTCATTCGAGGGCAAGGGGGGCCTCATCTCACAGCCTCATGTTGAAGGTTCAGGATCTAAAAGGGAAGGGTTTTCCTTAGGAACCTGTGACTTCACAAACTCCCCCTGTCATTGCAGATTTTTTTTTTAAGCCTCTAAACGTTGGGTTGTTGGTGTCCTCTGGTTGAGCTTTTCCTGGTTCTGATATTTAGGAAGGTGGCTTTGAAACTAGCAGGGCTGCTTAAACAAGAGCTACAGCTATTGAACAAACTGCTACCATTTTAGCTTCAATACAGGAATGAGGCAGTATTGCCAGACGCCATTTTAAGAATCCTGCATAAATAGCTTAGCTACCGATGACTCTGCCTGTTTTAGGTGAGTGCTTATATAAAGCTGCTCTGCTAACCATTCCCTTCCCTCCCATTTTTTTTTTTAATTAATTGCAGATTTAGGGGAGCATGGTTTTTAAAATTTTGATGTTCACTATTTTGTGCTCTAGAAGAGGAAGATGTTGTGTCTTGGGGATTAACTATTTTTTACAGCCTGGACCAGTTTGATATTTTGAATGAAAGTAAAAAGCTGAAGGAAAAGTCCTTTCGAATGATGCATGATTCTTGAATTGCTGTGTGATGATCCTCAGCTGTAGAACCAGAGTCTTGTGCATGCTGGTTATATATTCTAGATGGGTTTAGATAGTTCTGGTTAAAAGTCAAATAGTAGGGGCACTTGGGGAGAAGAAATATCTGGGTATTGTGTATCCAGGCATTTTTCTGTCAAAACTAGATTTTTCTTTTTTTTCCTCTCTCTTGGAAGTGTTCAGGGAATAGGATTCCTGGGAATTACGGACCAGGCTTGAGTCCTCAGAATTAATAATCAGAAGGCTTAAAACATCCTGGAGGTTCAGCAGTTCATCTTCAACTTTTAATTGCTCTTTTTCAGTGAATGCAGGTTAAGAAGTAAGCATAGGTTTTCTTGCTCAGGCGTTGGGGGAGAAATCTTTTATTCTTTCTGGGACGGGATGGGAAGGTTTGGTTGTATTTGTAGGTGCTGTTATTTCTTCTTTAATCGCCTGAAATGTATCAGTTTGTGGAATCCAGAGGCAAGTGACTTAGGGTAAATGTGAATGCAAGAGGTGGTGGCGGTGGGAGCCTACAGTGTATTTATACAACTAGTTGATGGTGAATTTTCCTGTTGGGGTAAGAGGCTGTTGTTTGCTTTTCAGCTAATATTACCCTTTCCTTGGGCGGGCCCCCAGCCTCCCAGCCGACCTTAAAAGAAAAAAAAAATGTAATGTCAATTTGAAACGAGCTTGTGGTTCTATTGTTTTTTGTTTTTGTTTTTGTTTTAGTTTAAATATTCTGGGTTGCTGGAAGCTAGCAGGTATGGAAGGAAAGATACTGTGTATTTTCTAAGACTTTAATGTGTTAATGACAAGAGTTCAAAGTCTTTTCTCCAGATGCAGCTGCGTTTTCTTTTTAACTATTACTGTTATTTGACTTTTTTTTCCCCCTTCAAATGACTGAACAGTTCTTAACCTAAATTGACCAAGATCTGTGGGGCATTCAGACAGGCACAAATCTTATCTCTCACCACCACTTTTGATGTAATATTCATAATTTTTTCTCTAATAGCATACTAGTACTTAACACTAAACAAACAAACAAAAAAAACTGAGATCAGTGGTGTAGAAAAAAAGGAAGTCCCTTTAGATGTGGCTATTCAAATGACTAATTTTGCATTCTGATCTTTGCTTTTGTTAATGAATTTTTCTCCCTTTTAATGCATAGGCACTGCAATTTCCTTGAGTCAAATACAAGTTGTGTGTGTGTGTGTGTGTGTGTGTGTGTGCGTGCGCATGGACCGATGGCTTGCTGATCTGTGAAAAAGATGGTTTTTTGAAATTGTGCTTGAAATCCTTGGCTAAAGCTGGCAGTGCTATTCCTAAAGTTAGGTGATTATGGTGCCCACTTGTAATACTTGGAAAGATAAAACAGCTTTACTTTCCCTCCCCCTTTTCTGCTCCAGCATTGATTATCTTAAACTCAGCAGCAGATAGCCACCACAGAACTAACTAGTTTGCATTTTCTTAGCCTCTCAGCAGCCTTCCTGCCAGAAGTATTCAACCTCTCCAGGCTGTTACAAGCCAAATCATTGTTCTCTTGAATACAGCCTTCCTCTCTGATCAATACACCTTTGAATGTTTTCATCTTTACGAAAATCCTTCAAGTGGGTTTTGGGGGCTCTGTTATGCGTAATTGTTTCTCTCACCACCAGACATTTGGGTTGGACCCCAGATTAGCGTTTTTCTCCATCACTCCAAAAATGGGATCGGTTTCAAGAAGTTTAGGATTTCACATACTTCATGCTAGAGAGGGAAACAATTCTAGTTGATAGAAAGATTGAGGTGGCCGTTCGTTCTTTTGAAGTGGACCATCTACCCATCTCTGAGGGCTGCATGGGGCTTTGTGTTAAAATTTATTTCCAATCACCCCAAGCAGGAAACCCATCACCAGTTTTCATTTGGACAACCTGTGTACGTGGCAGGCGGGATGTTTTTCTGAGTTCAGAATGTTTGCCTCTTAAATTGAAGTAAAAAGTATTAGTGCCCAGATCACCTTCCACCATCTCCGTTGCATTCTTTCTTTTAGCGACGTGTTTAAATTTAAGAGGCTGTTTGCTTCTGATGAAAAAACCGTTTGTGACATGTCAGTTGTTTCTTTGGTGGTTTGTGTCACAGCCTTTCTCTACAGATGCAGTATAAATGAAATTGTTAACTGGGTTCAGTATCGGAAGGCAAAAGGTGTTAATATTCTGGTTTAAAACTAAACTATTTTTCTTCTCCCTGCTGGGACTAGTTAAGTTTGAGGCCTCTTAACTTCTGATTTAATTCTGAGCTGTCATCTCTTCCTTTCTATCTAGTTCCCATTCTGAACCTTCCTCCCCCAACAAACGTGGAACTCCCCTAACATATCTTCCTCCATCTGACCAGCTCTTTTTGGACTCATGTTTTGTCTTATCACAATCCCAGACCATGAACACAGAAAGGGACATTTTCTATTCCTTCTCGCACCCATCCTCCCTCCTTTCCTGGCTTTGAGTCTTCCAGATGGAAAATTCCAGCCATATCAAATGGGTGATGCGCCCATTTCTCGTTGAACCACAGGTCTGATGGAATCGCATTGAGAGTAACTGTTCGGATTCTTATCACTTTGAAAGCCAGGGAAGTTCAGCATCTCAGATATTTTGCACCTATTAAAGCTTAACTTGATTGGCTTGGCTTGGGAGAGGTGTGTGTGTGTGTGTGTGTGTGTGTGTGTGTGTACACGTACTGTGTAAGAGGTGAAATGGCCTGCACTGTATCCAACGGGGAGTTCCAGCAGAGAAAAAGAAAGAAGATTCTGGTGGACCTTCCCAGCAAAGGGGCCTTGCTTTTCTCTGCTTCTCTCCCCAACCCCCAACTCTCAGCCTGTCTTTCAACTAATCCTTCCTCGCTCCACTTTTGTGGTGGGGGATAATTAGTCACAGCTCAAAAGAGTGCCGAATGCTTTCTCTAAGCCATGCTGCTAGCGAGAGGAAGCATCCAAGGGGTGGGAGTATGGAGATCCCAATTCTAATTCTGGGATAAATGCTGGTGCTCTGAATGCTTTGAGACCCGGGCCTTTTCGCTTCTCGCTTGGGCAAATTTTTCTACTTTGTAATTTCACCTATACATTTTTTCATATTCTGCCTCATCGGGAAATTGGAAGATTTAGCAGGGAGGTCCGAGAAATGCTCTTTGCCTTGCAGAATTCTGAGATCAGAACTCTGGGTACCCTGAGACCCACCTCTTACCTGAACTCAGTGTTAACGATGAGAAACTTGTTTACTTGAAGCCTGGGTTCTCATTGGCCCATGGAGGCAGATTGTAATTTTGTGTCTAAAAAAAAAAAAAAAAAATACTGCTTTTTCGCATTCCCCTAATAGCAGGACCAACTGGAGTAGTAATTTGACTTAAAAAAAGAAGAGCCTAGTATTTAAAAAAACTCTTTTAGAAGATTTAACACTTTGTTTGCCATCAAGTGTGGGTTTCTCCCTCCCCCCACCCCACCCCTACATGAAGATGGGGGATTGTCTTAAAGGTGGGTTTCTTCTTAGGACCCCGAAATAGCTGCCCCCATGGGGCGAGTTCTCAGTCTACCTAAACGTGAACATAATTTGCTCTGTTTCAGCTTGGCTGAAGAGGAAATAAAAACAGAACAGGAGGTGGGAGAGGGCATGGATATCTCTACTCGCTCCAAAGGTGAGTAAAAAATCTTGTATTATTTCTTCCAGGGCAGAGAAGGAAATTGGAATCTTTCTGGTGGTTTTTGCAGTGAAGTGTGGCTCTGTGAGCCGAGGCTGCAACAGTCCTCTCATTTTGAGATGAGGGGCCTTGGATGGATGGGTGAACCTAATTAATGGAGAAATCTCCTTTGCTTTTCTTTTTCTCGCGTGCCTCTGTAGGTGTACCGACCTGTCCGGCATTGTCCAGACAGTGAATTTTATATCTTGACTTGAGGGTGGCTGGCTGTCTCTCTGCAGGGGGACTTTCAGGAATCAGAATTTAAATAAAGTATGTTCTGGAAGCAACCCTGCCTCCAGCTCCTGCTTGGTTTCTAATTTTAATAATAGGCGTGTTTGGGATCGCAGAATTGGAAGGAAATGTAGGACTTTCTGGAATGCTGGGGCCAGTAGTCGCATGTAGGACAAAAATTAGCAAATTAGAGCAAACAAGTTTATGTTTTTATTCAGGAACCTGTGTTAGACATCTCAGAATCTTCTGATTGAGGGATTGGTACTTTTTGTTTGGTCCGTGCGAGATTTTACGAGGCTTCCCCAAAGAGAAGCAGTTACTCACTTTTGCCTCCAGGGTGCTTTTAAAAATGAGCTACTGGAACATTTTTCATATCTTTGGTTGATGAAAATGCTCAACTCTAAACTTAATGGCTGTACCACGCTGTTGTTATTCCTTCGACGAGTCGCTGAGTGCCTGCTCTGAGCACACAGCCCTGTGCTGTGGGTTGTGGGGAAGGTGGGAATGGCTGGAGAGAGGGTTATTACAGACCCTGCCAGAAAGATTTCTATCTAGCTAGCGAGAGAGCGTCACAAAAAGCAGTCTCTGAAACAACAAAGCTTTTCGAGGATTTTTTTGTAAGATGGCATATCATTTTCGGGCCCGATAGTCATGACTGTGACCTGGGAAGTGGGAGCTGGCAGTTGCTGGGGCTGGCCTCACAGATCGGGGCCTGGCATGGGCCCAAGAGGAGAGGGGAAGGCACCTCAGGTGGGCTGGTCTGTGGATGGTCTGTGTCTGGGGTGGCTGGGGAAGGGAGAGAAGGTCGGAGGGTGGATTTGGTCAGAAGGCTGCTGCCCTTCATCACAGCCCGCCTCTGGCCATGGGGGCCATCAAGCGGGGAGTTTTGAGCAAGGAAAGAACCTTCCTGAAAGGGTGTTTTGAGACAGTTGCTGATGAGGGACCGTGTCCCAGCGCCCTTGCAGCCAGAATGTGAAGGGAGAACCCAGAGAAAGCGAGCTGGAAGATGCGGTTCTTTTGCTATTCACTTTTCCAAGGGGCTTGGCTACCTTCTCTCTCTGTCCAGTTTCTTATCTGTAAAACGGGGTGTTGGATTAGATTCTAAGATTCCTTCTACCTTGGGCTTCTTTCGTAGAAAGAATGCTCTCATGTTGTTAGTGAAGGCTGTGCTTGGACCAGGAGCTTTCTCTTACTGAATTCCTGGAATCTCTTTAAGAGGTGGGAGGTGTTCCCATTTTGCAGATAAGAAAACCGAGGCTCCAAATGATAACATCTCACAGGCAGTAAATGGTAGAACGGAGGCGCCGGAGCCCTCCTGTGGAGACTTCTCCAAGAGGGTCAAAGTCAGGGATTGTCAGCCGGGACGGGAGGCCTGCTCTGATCAGGACCCTCCCCCGTGGGACCCCACCCTTGTGGGGTACCCTGTTCTCTTCCCCTTCAGTGTGGAGACCTCTTTTCTTTCATCTCCCCAGGTGCTCCTAGCTCTTCACCAGGTGGCATCCCTCTCTGACTGTGCTACCTGAAGCGTGATCACTCTGGGGTGGTCATTGTCCCTCTGTCTCATCTGTCCCCCCTCCAAACCTCCCTACAGCAGCCAAGGGCAATCTGGAAAACAGACCTGTCTCTTATTGCTCACTCCCTCCAAGGTGCCCTTCGGCTCAAGTCTGGGGTCCCTGTGCCCTGTTTGTTCACCTTGTGACATGCTGTTCACCTTGGACCCTTTCCCTCTGACTCCACTCGAGTTTCCCTGCCTCTTTCCCCTTTGTTCCCTCCTTGAGGCCCCGTGTGTCTTGTGCAGGGAACAGTGGTGCCCTGGATCCCGTTGCCTACGTCCCAAGGAGATGTTACCTCCTTGGAGGGGACTTCAGTGGTCACTCCGTCCAAAGGAACCATTCCGTCATCGTCTGGTTTGTTTTTAAAACGAAACTTGTAATTGTAGAGCAGTTGTAGACTTCCGGATAAGTTGCGAAGATAGTGCAGTGTTCCCATATCACACCCCTGCACACACATACGTGCACATACACATGTGCGTGCGCTCACGCACACGTGCACACACAGAGATTTCCTGTTGTGAACATCATACCTTAGTGTGGTTCATCTGTCACAATTAATGAATTGATATTGGTTATGTTATCACCAACTAAAGTCTGTGCTTTGTTCCGATTTCTTTAGTTTTTTCCACTGTGGTCTCTCTTCTCTTCAAGATCTCATCCAAGATACCGCAGTATACGTAGTCATCACGTTTCCTTAGACTCGTCTTGGCTGTGACAGTTTCTCAGACTTTGTTTTTGTTGATTTTGATCGTTTTGAGGGCTACTCGTCAGGTGTTTTGTAGAGTGTCCCTCAACTGAGATTTATCTGATGTTTTCATCATGATTGCACTGGGGCGGACTGGGATAATGGATTTTGGGGAGGAAGACTGTAAAGTGCTGTTTCATCACATCGTATCAATGGCACCTATTATCAACTGAAGATGTTGACCCTGGTCACCTGATCAGGCTGCATTTGTCACTTTTCTCCCTTTCTGCACTAGGCTCTTTGGAAGGAAGTCACGATGCCCAGACCACACTTAGGGAGTGGGGAGGTACGCTTCACCTCCTTAAGGCCAGAGCATCTACATATATTATGTGGAATTCTTCTGTGTGGGAATTTGTTTCTTCTCTCTCCAGTCATTCTCTCATTTATATCAGCATGGATTCAATTATTTTCCAGTTTGGGTTATAGTCCAATACTAGTTGTTTACTTTATTGCTCAAATTGCTCTAGCCTTGGCCATTGGGAGCATTTCAGTTGGCTCCTCGTCCCTTTGACATTATACTGGGATTGATCGATTGAACACTTTTCTGCTTTCTGCCACTATGAGATGCTCTAGGCTCCTCTTGTACATTTTCTGTCACAACCCTAGAATTAGCCATCTCCCCAAGGAACTCTGGTTTCATTTATTGGAGAATAGCATTAGAAGCCAAGATCGGAGACCTCAGTTGCTTGTTGTTTACTGAGGTGTCTTTGCTTTTAGGTCCTCTTAGATGACAGAGCAAAGAAATGGATATGTGTATACTCACCCATATGTATACACATATCTAGAAACATTAACGTCTGTATCTGCATCAGATTAAATGAGTTCATGCACTTGTCTCCAATTCTGATCCGTCACCACGCGGATCATTCCAGCTTTCTCCCCTAGTTTATCTGTAGTCTCCCACTCCCACAGTGAGAAAGCTGGCTCCCACCATCTGTCATTTATTTACTATATTCTGGTACATTTTAAATCTTAAGTGTATAGCTCAATGAACTTCTAACACATGTATACACTCACAGGACCACAACCCAGATCAAGATAATTGACACTCCAAAAGATTCCTCATAATCATTCCCGATTTTCTTCCTGGCCCTTGTCCATGACCTTGTACTTCTTATTTGTTTTATGATGGTCTCCTTGGCTAGAAGGAGGCTCCTTCTCTCCCCAGGCCTTAGACCACCGTGCTCAGCCCCTTCCTCCCATTTGAGAGGCAGGATGGCATGGAAGTTTAAATAAACCTGGCTTTTAGAGCCAGACTCCTTGGGTTCACATTCTGGCTTGTGCTCTGCCTAGCAGGTTTGTGCTTTGTAGCTCATTTTTCTCTTATACACGAGGATGATAAAGATAGAGGATTATGGCGAAGATTAAATTTACGCACACATGCGGAGTGCTCAGGGTGGCACCAGGGACATACATGGTGAGTGCTCAGAAATGTTAGCCACAATTAGAATTGGCCGTGAAGTGGGATGAGCTTATATTGATAAGCTGTCAGGTGGAAGCCCTACTTACCATGTGCTGGTCCTGCCCTCACTTATAACCTCTAGGAAAAGGGCATGGAGGTGGATGCAGAAGCCATGCCCAGACAGCAGAGAATTGTATAGGATTACCTGGCAGGCAGGCAGGCTTAGGATATGCTTCCTGTCCTGTTGGCCTCTGAGACATTTAAAGAAAGCTGGTCTGTAGCTCTTTAGACTGATTCTCCCAGGGCCTCTGGAGCGCCTGTTCTGGTGAGGAATGGGAAACCACGAGGCGAAGGGGTCACCCAGTTTCAAGAGAGACTTTTCTCCCTGGGGTCTGCCTTGTATGGCTTTCTTGGTGTGGGACCGAGCTCCCATCTTCCAGGGGCTACTGCCTCTGTGTCTGGGGAACCTTTCAGACAAAGCTCTCGGGTCAGGCAAGGAAATTGCAGACGCAAAGCCCTGGCGTTGGGAGACTGTTGCTGTTGTCCCAAGAACCGAAGCCAGTGTTGTCAAAAGGTGACGCTTGCAAAGGCTGATGGGATGAAATCTCATCTCTTTTAGTCCTAATTATCTCGAAATCCACAGTGTGGTGATCTGGGCTCAGTGAACACATGTTTGTTCCTGTATTCTGGCTTTTCTTGTGGTTTGGGAAA
>NW_011888928.1:584658-588662 GCF_000151845.1 Pteropus vampyrus
GGGGGTGGATGCCTCCCTCTGACTGATCATGGACCAGCAGGAATATGGCTTACCTGGTGTTGCCAGCTGGGATTTTATTCTGTAAAAATGCCTGATAGAGATGTGGTCTGTGCCGCCCCTGTTTCTGAAAGACAATGCATGAACCCCGTGAAACATATCTCCGGGTCAGAAGTGGCTGAGCGTTATCGGTTTATATTCTCCGCATGAGAGACTGGTCACACAGCACAGTTCAGTGCAGGATTTTGGCCACACTCTGCAGGTGCAGGAGTCAGGACAAGCCCCTGGAAGGCCAGGGACTTGAAGCCTGAGAAATGATGGACTCCGCACATACAGAAGCTCCTCTGTTGGGGCTGCTTGCATCTTACTTAATCCTGCCATGTATGCATTTTGCAGTAACGATTGCAGCGTGCGGATGCTAGGCTGCCAAACCTGAAACCATTTTTAAAATGTCTGCGTAATGTCACCCGTGTGAGGAGATGCGCCCGTTGGAAACCGTGCACAGATGCAGCGGAAGCCCAAGATATCGAAGTCTCGAACAGTGTCATTCTTGCTGAGATTTGCCCGGGTAGGAATATGTTTTCTGAGACAGGATGCTGGAGAAGATGCAATTATAGCAATTTGCTAACCAGCCCCAGACTTTAATTAGCACAGGAACCTCGTTCTCACTGTTGTATGTAAATTAAGGCCCTTCCACAAAGGGATTGTTTATGAGGACAGCAAGGAGCTGGAGACCTCCTGTCATTTTTTTCAAGGAAAACTCTTTCAGGAAATAAACCCCTAAACACTCTTAAATCACAGTGCGATGCAGAAGTGCCGAGAATTTTTCTTTAAAAAAAAAAAAAAAAAAATGAGCATCGGTATTTTTAACTCTGTTTTGGCTCTTCGGCATCTCCTACAGCCCAAGAAGTGCCATCCATGTACTGTGCAAGGGAAAGAATTTATTTGCGAGTTAGATAGCTACCAGATTGTTCCTCTCCCAACAAGGTCTGAGATGCCCGAACTCTGAAGATGGCGGATAACGGCTTTCCAAGTTTTCTACCTTCTCTTGGCCAACATAGCATCCACTGTGCATCTGTTCACGGAATCCTGTCGGCACCGTCTGTGCGGCTTAGCTCTGGTTCGCTTGTGGAAAGCCTTGTGCTCGCCCCGCTTTTGAAGCCTGACCTACGTTAGTGTATTTAGGTGACTCCCACTGTTCCAGGAGACTGGCATGTAAAATGGGCTGTTTTCAGCCTTAGTTTGAAAAGAACCGCCCCTTCCTTTTCCTCCTCCCAATAAGTGGCTGTAGAATGAACGTCCTAGGTCTGAGGCCTTTTAGGGATCCTGGCACTTTTTTTTGCCTGAAAGTTTCAAATAGTAGTTACTTAAGTTTGGGGCCATCGAAGGTGGGTCCTTGACTGTTGACTTGAGGGGGCACATCTGGAAAGGCCACGTCTTCTAGTAGGGGGTGAGTGTGATGTTACAAGGCCCTCTCGACACTACCCCACCCACACCTCCTGTTCCCTCCACCCGCCCCAGCTTTCCTGGGAACCTAGAGATCCAGCATTTCACAGACTTTAAAAAAAAAAAACAAAACAAAACACAAAAAACAGTTTTATTGAGATATAATTCACATGTTGTACAAGTCTCCATTGTGCAACCATCACGATGATCAATTTTAGAACATTTTTTACCGTCCCGATAAAGCAACCTCATCCCCATGAGCAGTCACTCCCCGTTGTCCCCTTACCCCAGCCCATGACACCCGTCAGTCGACTTTCTGTCTCTGTGGATTTGTTTATTTTGGACAGTTCATATAAATGGAATTATAGTGTACGTGACCTTGTGTGTCTGACTTCTTTCACTTAGAATAATGTGTTCAGGGCTCATCTGTGTCGTAGCACGTTATCAATACTTGATTCCTTTTTATGGCCGAATAATGTTCTGTTGTGGATGTACCACATTTTGTGTATCCATTCATCTGTTGACAGATGTTTGCGTTGTTGCCACTTTTTAGCTGTTAGGAACAATGCTGATGTGAACATTCGTGTCTGAGCTGTTGTGTGGGCTGTGTTTTCCTTTCTCTTGGGTACAGACCTAGGAGTGGAATTGCGGGGGGTCGTTGGGTCACTCTGTTTAACCTCTGGAGGAATGTGTGGACGTTTTGAAAGCACTCAGGTCTCTCCCACATTTATTCCCATGACCCGGCATCTTTTCGACTAGCATCCCTCCTATTTCTAGCCTGTTCTTTAAAGCCAAACTTTGTAGGAGAAGAAGGGTCTATACTTATGTCCGGGGCTCCTCGCTCCCACCTTGTCCTGCCAGCTGCATTGTGGCTTCGTCCCAGTCCCTCCCCTGTTTTTTCGATAATCACCGAGCTTCCTGCAGACTCCATGTTGCTTTTTCTGGTGCAGGTTTTCCATACTCATCCACTTTTATCGAACAGACGTGTTGGGCATTGCCTGTCTTTCTTCTGGGAACCCTCTTTCCCTTGGCTTTCTTGCCACCGTGACCCTGGTTTTCTTCCTCTTTCCAGGCCCCTTCTCTTCTCTCCAGCCTTTACATGTCGGGGTTGTCGAAAGCTTGGCCCTGGGCTCATCTCCTCCAGCATGTTCTTTTTCCTGGGTGATCTCGCCCACGTCTGTAGCTTTATGACTCACAGAGTTTTTATTTCCAATATAGATTTTTCCTGAGTCATGACGCAGAGGCCCTGCGCGCTTCTCACCTGACCTCCCTACCTGTTGTTCGTAGGTGTCTCAAACTCAGCATGTCCACAGCCTATTTTACTGCTCAACCTTCCCCTCAAAACACCTGCTTCTCTGCCGTGACAAATAACACAGCAAGCACTCTGCCAGTTGGCTGGGCCAGAGATGTGGGACTTTTCTTCTGTTCTTCTGTCCTTTTGCCTTTTTGTGTCATTGACTTACAATATTGTAATTCTAAACGTCGCTCCTCTGTAAGCTGTCACCGTCGAATGCAGTCGTCTTAGCTGGTCTCACCATCTCTGTCCATCCCACCCTCCCAATCTTTCTGAAAAAGTTCATTTCTTCTGGCTACCTTCTCCTGCTTTAAACTCTTAAGTGCTTTTTTGCTTGGTTTTAGGATGAAGATCAAAATTCTGAAATCTTCACATGCTGGCGTCTGCCCACCTTCCCAGCTTCCCCTCTCCAAGTTTCCCCTTTTCTTTCCGCTCCAAGCCGCATGGATCTTTCAGGTCCTCGAAAGAGCCATCTGTGGCCATAGGGCCTGTGCTCATGCCTGGACGATCCTCTCTTCACTTTTCTCCTAACCTCTCACCCACGTCGATTCGAAGGCTCTCAGCGAGGGTGGGTCCTTCCTTCTGTGTTTGCTTGTTTTATTTTGCCCTGGGCCCGCTGTCCTACCTCTGAGAGTGTTCTGGTTGGTGCGCAGTAAATGTTTGTTTTGAATTAATGAGTGAATGACTTGACTTTGTCTATCAGGTGGGTAGAACTGTTCTTCCAGAGAAGGAAGTAAAAACAGCCTATCCGCTAGAGAGGATGGCTTTGTTTCCAGCATAATCCGTGCCTGGAAATAATTGTCCGAGCTCTATTATCGGTTCTCTCGGAAATGATTGGTGGCCTGTCTTTCTCCTTCCCCACGGGGACATACTCTTTGAAATGGTCCGCTTCCCTCTGATTTCTTTCCTTCTCGAGGTATTCATACTACTTCTATAGTAGGCCCTTTCCAAAACACAGTCCGATTGTCCTGTATCCTGCTGTAGATTTCCAATGGCTCCCGAAAACTAGTCTTGAGTGGAGAGTCAAGGCCCAGTGCGTCCTTCCCAGGCTCATGTCAGTGGCCCTGTACAACCTGCCCACCCCATGTAGGCTGCCAGGTGTGTGCCGGTCCTGTGATGTGCCAAGGTCCTTCCTGTTCCTTGCCCAGTCAGTCACACCTTTGGTGATCCTTCCCGATTGCTCTCCCTGAGGACCCCCTTCCTCTCACCTTCTCTACATCCTTGGGGACCCAAGCCCCCCCTCTTTCTGAGCCTTCATTTACACCTC
>NW_011888928.1:588712-593419 GCF_000151845.1 Pteropus vampyrus
CCTTCTCCTGCTTTAAACTCTTAAGTGCTTTTTTGCTTGGTTTTAGGATGAAGATCAAAATTCTGAAATCTTCACATGCTGGCGTCTGCCCACCTTCCCAGCTTCCCCTCTCCAAGTTTCCCCTTTTCTTTCCGCTCCAAGCCGCATGGATCTTTAAGGTCCTCGAAAGAGCCATCTGTGGCCATAGGGCCTGTGCTCATGCCTGGACGATCCTCTCTTCACTTTTCTCCTAACCTCTCACCCACGTCGATTCGAAGGCTCTCAGCGAGGGTGGGTCCTTCCTTCTGTGTTTGCTTGTTTTATTTTGCCCTGGGCCCGCTGTCCTACCTCTGAGAGTGTTCTGGTTGGTGCGCAGTAAATGTTTGTTTTGAATTAATGAGTGAATGACCTGACTTTGTCTATCAGGTGGGTAGAACTGTTCTTCCAGAGAAGGAAGTAAAAACAGCCTATCCGCTAGAGAGGATGGCTTTGTTTCCAGCATAATCCGTGCCTGGAAATAATTGTCCGAGCTCTATTATCGGTTCTTTCGGAAATGATTGGTGGCCTGTCTTTCCTTCCCCACGGGGACATACTCTTTGAAATGGTCCGCTTCCCTCTGATTTCTTTCCTTCTCGAGGTATTCATACTACTTCTATAGTAGGCCCTTTCCAAAACACAGTCCGATTGTCCTGTATCCTGCTGTAGATTTCCAATGGCTCCCGAAAACTAGTCTTGAGTGGAGAGTCAAGGCCCAGTGCGTCCTTCCCAGGCTCATGTCAGTGGCCCTGTACAACCTGCCCACCCCATGTAGGCTGCCAGGTGTGTGCCGGTCCTGTGATGTGCCAAGGTCCTTCCTGTTCCTTGCCCAGTCAGTCACACCTTTGGTGATCCTTCCCGATTGCTCTCCCTGAGGACCCCCTTCCTCTCACCTTCTCTACATCCTTGGGGACCCAAGCCCCCCCTCTTTCTGAGCCTTCATTTACACCTCCAACAGTGGAGTCCTTTAGCTTCCAAATCAAAGTCACCCTGGAAAGTACCTTAAATGGCCCGTGAGAGTACACTGGTCACTTCTGACTGGACATGTTTATGCATACTAAAGGTTTAAGAATTTCCAAGCTAGGCTGAAGGAGGACTAAAAGGCAAGTCCATAGACACATTGCTGGGCATCAAATCGTGAGGCATCTAGGGTGGGCAGAGGATTCTGCAGTGTCCTGCTGGCCTGCCAGGCTTCCTTAGTCGCCTGTTACATATTGAGCTTCCATAGTTATGCTGTCCACATACAGTAGCCACTCAACTGTATGTAGCTGTTTAAACTTACATTAATTAAGATAAGAACATTCCTTCCTCTGTCTCACCAACCCGTTTCACATGCCCAGTAGCCACATGTGGCTAGAGGCTGCAGCATCAGACAGCAGAGATATATAATGTTGCCATCGGTATAGAAAGTTCTGTTGGACAGCACTGTGCTGATCATTTCATTTCATTTATTTGTTTATTTATTTTTAGGCGAGGCAACCCTTGGTTGACCTCACAGATTGCAAGGACCTTGACGGTTTACAATCCCTTATTTTTTATTTTTTATGCCTACAGCACCTGGTCTTCCTAGGTGGTCTCCCATCCAAGTACTAACCAGGCCCGAGGATTGGGCTTGTTCAGGGTGGCATGGCCGTAGACTGCTCTAATTATTTTAACACGTGAATGGATTTGTTGTGAGTGCTGTGCTGGATGCTATAGGCAAAAAATAATGAAATACTTAGCCAGAGACTGGCATAGTTTAGAACATGCTTGGTGAATGATCATTGTACTGGAGTCTTAAGTTTTGCTTGAGCCTCTTGGGCCCTGCTCTTTTAAGAGTAATTCTGCAAGAAGAGAACGTCTACCTTCTAGTCTTTCTAAGTTGGCGTTTCTTATCAGGGCCCCACCGAAATGCCCTTCTGCCAGGCCCTTTGGCATCTTGGCACTGGCTGAGGGAAAATACCATGAGATATGCTAACCCACTCTCTCCTCAGCCCTCCAAATGCTCTGTTGTAAAATCCATTTACTTGCGTGTCTCCTTGCCCGACCTATCTGGGGACCAGGCCCTTCTCACCTCTTTGACACACATGGGGCTGGCAATTTTATAGTAGCTGCTCAGGAAGTGTTTTTGTTGAATAAAGAAATCTCTTCCAAGAAGTAACAACTAAATAACTTTAAGTGGTATATTGGCTTATTGGGTTTTCCTTTTCTTGTTTTTTTTTTTTTTTTCAATTTTTCTTTTCAAATGATAAAACCAGTATATCTCTGTGCAATAAGCCAGAATACACAAAGAAAAAGCTAAAAATCCGCCCCTTCTCCACAAGATTATCAGTGTTAATAGTTTGCTGTTTTCACGTGTACTTTTTACCCCCTCTGCGTTTATGAAAATATAAACAAACTTAAACCATCATGGGGTTAAGCTTTTTAGAACTTGGCCATTCTGGCAGAGCACCCCTTATCTCTCAGCCCTTTATGTCCCTTGCCCTCCTCCACTCTACTCTGCCTTTAAGGGATGTTCAAGGTTAAATTTAATTATCTAAAAATTAAGAGTAATGGAGACCTTGGTGAAGGGGTACAGCTTTCCATCTGAAGGGTACAGCCTGGAGGGTGGTTCCATGTGGAAATGGCGGCCCTGTGTGGCTGGATCATGTGATTTTTGTTGTTGTTTTGTTCTGTTTCGTTTAAGAGAAGCTGGAAATCTGGATTTCTAATTCTAAGTGCAGTTTCTCCCGATTTAACAATATCGACAACTAACTCAAAATTTGAAAGTCTTACTCAGCTGTGTGGGTGGACTGGATTCAGCCTGAGGTCCTTCATTGGGTCACCTCTGGCTCAGACCATAGCTGTGGGGTCCCCGGATTTCCTGGTGATTGCATCCCTTCTCTGTCTCTGGATCAGCTCATGGGCTGTCCCTAGGGCCCTCTTAATAAGGCTGACCTGCTTTTGTCCTTCACCTCCTTATCCACCCTCCAGTAACTTCCCTGTCCCCCTACACAGCCTTTGGGGACTGTCTTTGAACCAGGTTGCTACTTTTTGGGTTGGGACCAGATAATACTAGTAGTTGATGAGAGTTGTTGACTAGTGTGAATCTTTAAAGATCTAGACTCATCTCAAGGATTAAGGGAGGTGTTGAAAAGACATCTTCAGACTTAAAAGGGTCTGATAAGAAAAAGGGCAAAGAATCAGGACTGACAGATTGTGTCGAATGGTCACTGCGGTGGGGGAGTCTCCCAGTGGGGAGTGTTTTCCCTGGAGAAAAAGTCTTTTTTTTTTTTTTTTTAACGCTAAATGGTCTTGAAACAATAGCTCTCCCTGGGAAGAACGAACAGAGCTAGGAAATAAGTGGTCTGAGAAAACCTCATGACTTTTCTCCTTTGGTTTCTCAGTAATTGTGTTTATTAGCTACATGGGCCCATCACCTTCAGGATAAGAATCCTGACTTAATCCCCTATTTTTGGGGAAATGGGTACTTGAGGCAAGAAATAGGGACACCTGAGAACCTGTTGAAAAGGGAACTTCCTACTCTAGTTTCTTTCGGACCCTGAAATGGCCAAGGCTTTTTGTGTAATCTCCCCTGGTGACTTCACAGTCCTCCTGCCTTCTTGCTTTGCCTCTGAGAAATTCTTAGACTGGGGAAGAAAAACTGGTGTTTCCTGTGAGTCAGGTCTGTTCAGCACACCTCATAGCTTTTTTTAACCCTCTCCTGTTGCTCATTTAGCTGGTCAAATGGGTATTTTGGGGGCACCTCTGAGCCAGGCTGTTGTGCCAGGCACTGAGCTCATAGCAAAGAAGGAAAAACAGATCAAGTTCAAGTTCTGGAGGAGACACAATAAACAAGTGAACCAGCAAAAAAGAAAATGATTTCCGAGCATTTTCAGTTAGAGATGATGGCAATGAAGGAAAAAAAAAAAGACTTCAAGATGATATAATAAAGGGGCTGGAGGCTACGGTGGTTAACTGAGGAAGGCTTTTCTGGAGAATGACATTTGAGTTGAAGTGGCCAACTATGGGGAGATTAGGCATAGAACATTCTAGAAGGGAGGGCTAACGAGTGCAAATGAGTTTAGCTTGTTTGAGGCCATTGTGTTTAGGGGTAAGCAAATGGAGGAGACAAGGTGAGCAGGGCCGGATCCCTAGGGGCTTTGTAGATTTTGATAAGATGTTGGGTGTCAAAGCCCCTTGGTGGGTTTTAAGTTGGGGACTGTTTATCTTATTTAGGTTTGAAGAAGGCTGCTGTATAGGGGCAAGTGAACAGTCATGGGGCTTGGATCTAGGTGGCAACTGAACTGGCAGAAGTGACGTGGGGCAAGGAAGGAACACGCATTCGCAGAGCACTTCTTATGTTCCAGGCACCACGTAGGCACTTGCTTTCATCCCAACCCTTTGAGGTTTGGCATTCTCAGTGCATTTTGCAGATTGCGGGGATTCTGAGGCCAGCTTCTTAGGCTCCATGAGCCTCATATGAGTAGGGAGGAGAGTGCCTTTGGGGAGGAGTCCTGAGGATGAAGGTCAATCTGGAAGGGTGGGGCTGGGACTGGGGGCCACCTGGAAGCTCTGCTTTGATCTGGGTGGAAATGCTGAGCCCTAAATAAACGGCTTTCGGCTTTTGAGCCTGGCCAGACTGAGAGGACTTAAAATAAGTTTGTGATTCTCATTAATGAACCTTTTTCAGAAATAGGCTCGGAAGAGTGAGGCTGGTGTAAAATGGAGGTG
>NW_011888928.1:593469-600448 GCF_000151845.1 Pteropus vampyrus
TATAGGGGCAAGTGAACAGTCATGGGGCTTGGATCTAGGTGGCAACTGAACTGGCAGAAGTGACGTGGGGCAAGGAAGGAACACGCATTCGCAGAGCACTTCTTATGTTCCAGGCACCACGTAGGCACTTGCTTTCATCCCAACCCTTTGAGGTTTGGCATTCTCAGTGCATTTTGCAGATTGCGGGGATTCTGAGGCCAGCTTCTTAGGCTCCATGAGCCTCATATGAGTAGGGAGGAGAGTGCCTTTGGGGAGGAGTCCTGAGGATGAAGGTCAATCTGGAAGGGTGGGGCTGGGACTGGGGGCCACCTGGAAGCTCTGCTTTGATCTGGGTGGAAATGCTGAGCCCTAAATAAACGGCTTTGGGCTTTTGAGCCTGGCCAGACTGAGAGGACTTAAAATAAGTTTGTGATTCTCATTAATGAACCTTTTTCAGAAATAGGCTCGGAAGAGTGAGGCTGGTGTAAAATGGAGGTGAAAATTACAAAAAGATTTGGGGAAACTGGTTTGAGATTTCTGGGTTACTATCTTTTCTCTGCCTGGGCTCCCCCTCCCCCACAGGGGAATAGTAATAGTTGTAGCTGGTGGTGCTTTGTGCCAGACGCTGTTTACTATGCATGCATTGTCTCATTGAACCCTAACAACCCTTTTTAGCTGTATTCGAACAGTTAACAGCTGAATTGACTGAGGCACAGAGAGGCTGAGTAACTTGCCAAAGGACACACAGCTGTCAGGCGACGGCTTGGATTGCGACCTCCTGGTGTGGCTCCAGAGCGCACACAGCGAACACTGGTGCTGTATTGGTGACAGGCATGCCCTTAGTGATAGAGAATTACAAGGCGGGAAGTGATGCTTACAGCCCGAGGGAAAGCAGATAACTGGTGCAGTTTAGGGCTTGGGAATGAGGCTGGGTTGAGGCGGCGTCCCTGGCATTTTGCCTTGACCCGCTTGCCTTAAGTACATGGACTGCTTTGCTTCCCTATGTCTCACCTGTAAAATGGGTCTACAGATGCCCTTCCTACTTCATGAGATTCTTGGGAGGATGCATATAGAAGCTTCTTAGTAAACAGTATCTGTGAAGCATGAGCCCACTTTGAGAAGGAAAAAAGAAATATTTCCCCAATATGTGTTCACACGTTCGGGGGTATTTCTCCTCCTCTGTTTTTTGTTCCTCTGTAACCTGTTTCTTATTCTACATTTCTCTGTTGAATGTTTTATATTCTGTATTTACTAGCAACTTCACCGTGGGCTTGGTTTTCCCTGGGCCTCAGTTTTCTCATCAGTAAAACGGTCATGCTTAGCCCCGACCTCCTTGTGGAACTGTGGCGGAGTATGAAAATTGATATTTGTGTTTAGAACAGTGCCTCATAGCTAAGTGGTCAACAAAAGGGAGCTATTATTAGTATTACTTGTTTCTGGCTGTCTTCCCATGGGTAACAGATCTTCCTGACAGGTCCCCAGGTAGCCCAGGAGTCTAGTAGTTAGTGGTTCAGTGACTATTTGTTGACTGACTGGTCGCATTGTTTTCTTCCCTTTGAAATCTGAAGTTTAGCTGCCAGGTGACACGTTAGGCGTTGGTTTCCTACTTAATGGATGTAGATGTCTCCGTGGGTGGTGGATTTACTCAAGATTAAACCTGAATGGCAGGTCACTGGAAATTATTTTACACCAGTGTTTCTCAGCTTGGGTACTGTGGACAGTTTGCACACATCATTCTTTGTTACGTGGCCGTCCTGTGTACTGTAGGGTGTGTAGCAGGCGGCAGCCCTAGCCTCTGTGCCCGCTAGATGCTCGTAGTACTCCCTCTCTTTGCCTAGTTGTGACAATCAAAAATGTCTTCAGGCATTGCCAAGTGTCTTCTGCGGGACCTGGTTGAGCACCACTGCTTTACACTGTTCTGAACACCTGAGCCCCTTAAAAGTGGCACCTGATCAGTGCCAGTGGCATGTTCTGAGCTCCTGGGTGTCAGATGTAGATGTGGTCCCTGGTTGGGCAGTGTCTGGTACGTAGTGAGAGTTACATAAATGTTGTTATCATCTGTTTCCCCATAGCCATTTCAAATATATATCTTGCATAGTTAAATACATGAATGTGATCAGAAAGGATTCAAAAAGCAGTCCAGCGTTTCCTGCTTTCTTGGGTGACCCCGCAGCCCTCTGCGAACCCAGAGCCCACGCACGCAGCGCCTGTTTCTTTCACCCGGGTTCTATTTCTGGCCTTTTTCTTTTCCCCCACTTGGATTTTGTTCCATGCGTCTACATAAGATGTGATTCCTTCTTTATGCCATTTTATGGCTGTTTCACGAGGTTTTGCATCATTCCCGTCGATGACATGGAAGTTGCTTCTACAGGCAGCTGCAGTGGCGAGGCCGGGCACTTGCGTGCCTGTGGGCCACAGGACGCATTCTTAGAATCCCCGCATTGATTTCTGGGTGATGTTTTAGCATCCTTTTGGCCGGGGCAATTTGGGTGACATTGTGGGTCTGAAATCTTTGCTTCCCCGAAGGAACATGACAAGGTGACTGTAGAGGGCCTATCCCTCCTTCCCTGGTGTCTTAAGAGAATTTTCTTGTCTTCATTAATTAATGAAGAGGGGCTGTACCCCACCCGGGACATGGTGGGAAACGTTCGTTGCCTGGTTATTAGCGACACCTGGTCCTTCATTTGCACCTTTCCCAAAGCCTCTTCATTTCCCTTTTCTTCTCTCTGCTTCATCTGCGGCCGCCCAGGCGGTCTTTTTGTTTCTAAATCGACCCTCTGATGCCACAGTTCCCCACGGCTATTTGAAAGCCACCCACCGGCACCTGAGCTTTCCAGAACCTGAGCCGGCCCGGAGGGTGGGGCCCACCACACTAAAGTCCCTGCGGCCTGGATAAATAATGCAGCCCGGCTTCAGCCACCAGAACCAGCTCTTCCCGCGAACCTTCTCAGCCAGCTATGATGTAAAGGCCAACGGCAACCGGTTACTCCACATTTTCTTTGTGGTGGTTTGGCTGAGTTTTAAGGGCCTCGGATATGTATGTCCACACGTGGGACGCAGCCTTCTGGGCCTGTGGAGCGGGTGGGTGGGGTGCAGTGGTTTCTAGTAGGGAGCTGGGCTCTGCCTCCCCGCCTCTTTGTAAAATTTGAAAAAGCTTGGCATTCTAGAATCAGGAAATTCCTGTTGAGATGTTGTCGTTTTTCCAGAAGGCCTCATCCCAGCTGAGGGGGGAGTAAGGGCTGCTGTGGCTGCCATCGCCTCTAGTTGTCGAGGTCTAAACAGTGAATTCATTGGTAAATCAGCCTCTTTTCCCTAAATTGGAGCAATTTCTGTCCTGCCAGGAGGGTGTGGAAGTTCACCTTTTACATATGAATATGCCCTTGAATCACCATTTCTGTATTATTGAGAGAGAGAGAGAGAGAGAGAGAGAGAGAGAGAGAGAGAGAGAGAGAGAGAGAGACTGTATATGTAGTGGGAAAATGGTTTTCTCATTTCTAGGAGAGGCACATAGAACTAAAGATAATTTGGAACAATAAACAATTATTTAAAAAAAAAAACCCCAAAAAACGAAAAACACCTTCAGAATGCAAAGCACCACCCGTCCCTTTGATATTCTCATTCCAGCCACAGCAGAAACAACTGCAGTTTGTTGTGTCGATTCACATCTGGCGAGATAAATGGCTCCTTCAGTGCAGTGCTGTGTGCTGAAGACGTGCAGCCTAGCCGAGCTGCTGTCTCTCCTGGGTGATAAATTAGAGCCGAAAGCCCGGGGACATGAAAGCATGGCGCCCTGCCCCGGACTGCCTGGTGGCAGAGAGGTGAGGGTGTCCTCGCCCGGTCGGGAGACCTAGTGCGTACAAGACCCGGGCTGGCCTGGTAAGTGGTGAGTCTCAGCCTGTCCTCTTCGCCTCTTCCTCCTCCCCCTGGGAGAGGCTGCTGAGGATCCGGAAGCAGGAATGTCTGCCGTGTGTGAGCCTCTGTTCTCTCTGAAAGAGAGACTAGGCCCCCTGAGCAGCAGCGCTTTCTCAATGGCAGGTAAGCACCGCTTCCCAGGGCTGCCTGCCCCTCACTTGCGTGGTCTCTGAGGTAACCGGGGTTCCTGCCTTGACGTTCACCCCAGTTGAAAATGACCTTTTGGTTCCACTCCTTCATTTCCATTCCAGCCCTTCTTTTCCTGGTCTGGGTGAGAAGTTCAACGTTCACATGCGGGAGACGTTTTAGAAGGCCAGCTTAGGGGAGAGCCCCCTTTCCAAAGGAGGCTGTGGCTGGCCCAAGTTAGCGGGCCATAGCCTCGTCTCCAAGATGCTGTGGGTCGAGGAGGTGTTCAAGTGTGAGCAAAACCATTCGCTTGAGAGTCGTTTTTTTCTCGTGTCCTTGTCACTTGGGCATTCTCTGCTGTGAGAAACAGTTTGCCCCCTCCCCACCCCACCCCCCATTCTTCGCTCCTGATTTCTCATTTCTGTTTTGGGCCTGGAGGAAGGTCTGGGCTTTTGTTTCATTATGATGTAATTACTGGCGGGAGAGGGCCCTAAGATTCCTGGGGAGGGAGGCCTGTCTGGGTACCTGCTCTGTCTCTGGGAAATGCTTTGGAATGATTAACTATGCTCTGCTTTGCTGCTTCTGGGAGAGCAGTGAGCAGTACGTGGTCATGTTTGACATAGGCCATGGTGAGGGCTGGCTGTTACCGGGTGTGGTGGCTGTGATTGCACCTGGTGCCTGAGCCAGTGCAGGTCTCTGCCTCTGACCCTGCCTTCACAGTCCCCCGAGGAAACCTGGACTTTGCAGCCTGATTGGAATGGAGAGACCACGTGATTCCGGTCTCCACTTTATGTAGCCTGGCATTTCCATAACTTTGAACTTGTGGCATTAATTTAAAATGTTCCTCTGAGAAACCGAGCTCTGTTTTTGGAGAGGGGTGGTAAAGGAGGAGGAATGGTTGTTGGTTTAAAAAAATAGCTACTACTTATTGAGTACTGTCCTCTTTGCCAGGTGTTACGCTAAGAGTTTGAATTAACTCATTCGATCCTTTGATAAATCCACAAGAACCACGATCTCTATCTTATTGAAGAACAGAGGCATAGGGAAGTGTAGGTTTCTTAAGGCCACAGTGCTGGGCAGCGGCCCAGCTAAGCTCCCCATCACTGCGACACCCTGCCTGCATCATCTGGACTGGATCTGTCAGAGTATGTGCCCCCGAATTCTGTGTAGGGTGACCATCTTGTTCTGGCTTGCCTGCAATCTGCCCATCTCTGGCTAGCCACCAGTTGGTCACCCTGCTTCTGTGGCCTTTGATGCCTGTTGGCCGAGTTTCTCTTGCCATGCAGGCCCCAGCAGGCTTGCCGTCGACATCATTAAGGAAATTTAACGCCCACAAAAACACACCACAGGGCTGGTCCTTGTGGAGACAGCCTCGGCCTTTCAGCTGGGGCCCTTTCCCTCTCCAGAGGAGACAATTCCCTGGGATGATGTGTCATTTCCTAGGCTCTGGGGAATGGCGAGTGCTGTGACTCAGGTGCCGGATGTGGGTGGGGGTGGGTGTGCCTGCTGTGGCCTGTTGGGGAGGCTGGATGGACATTGGAAAGGAGTGTTGGGGGAGGGGAGGTGGACATGGAGACCCTCTTCACCACCCCCAGCCTATTTTGTGGCATAGGCCAGGTTCTGTCACCACGATTTTCCAAGATTGGGAGGTAAAGCGCTTCTTGGGGACCACCTTCGAGAGAATGGCGTGCGGCATCAGTGAACGACACGCCGTTTCCCACCTTTCTCCCAGTTCCTGGAGCACCTTGTTGAACTTCTCCCCCCCCCTCCCCCCCGCCCCGCAGTTGAGAAAAGAAAAAGGCAAAACTAGAGTGTGCTCTTAAAAAACAGACCCTGAATTAGGAAGTTGTCTTGTACAGAGCTAAGCCTCTGCCTGGCATGGGGCTGTGCCTGGGCCTTGGGGTCACACCACTGCCTGGGTTCAAATCCCAGCCCGGCCACTTGTGTGATCTTGGGCAATGACTTAGAGGGAAGGACAGTGAAAGGCATTTTGAACACTGCCTGGTACATTGTAGGTTGTTTGTAGGTAATAAAGTCAGTCTTAACTGTTGATACTGTGGCTCAGGAAAGCCGAGAGGCTGTGGGTTATCTTGAAGTGAGGCGTCCGTTAAGTCGGCGGACATTAGGAAGGGCTGAGCAGGATTATTTCTGGTGGTTTACAAGACACAGGTTCGGGAACCATCTCCTCACATGCTTGGCTCCTAATACCCGTAGACCTTCCCATATTATTAAGATTTCAGTGAAATGTCACAGGAGGGGAAAATTCTGCTGCTTCCTGCTGCAGGCCAAGCTGTTCTCCTGAGTCATTGCTCTGTCCTCTGGGCAGCTCTCTCCCTGGCCTGTTTAACTCCTTCAGAACCAGACTTATGTTGGGGGGACGGGGGTGGAAGGCAGAGAGGGTTGCCCCTGGGCCAACCCAGTGGAACCACAGGTCCTGCTACCTCACAGAACCGTCTTTCAGCTCTAGGGTGAACCGTTTCCCTGGTGATTCAGGCTGCGGTGGCTTTTATCATCTTGTTCCAAGTTTATAGATGAAATGTGTTTAACAATACATCCTCATCAGAATTAAATCCTTAAAGAAGGAAAAAGAAAACTTGACTTGGCTTTCTGAAAAAGGTCGTTAAGGTGGCTTTGTTATTGTGACTACAGCAAGGCCCACACTTACCATTCTGTCACCAGTGGCCTGGCCCCCCCTGGAGTGGGTAGGGATTTTTTTAGCTAAAACGCTGATCTGATCTCTCAGACCTCCGAAAGACACTCAATCTAGCCAGCATTGCCCTTTTTTTCTCTCTAAGAGCCTTCATTGAGAGCTTCTGCTGTTGACAGATGTGTCTGTTGTTTGGAATCTATTAAATTTATATCCCTTGGATGCAGCTGCTGAATTCTCTCTCATTAACTCTGGAGGAAGTCGGTGTGTTTGTAACCAGGAGCAGAGTCAGGGGTTTTTGTGTCTTCCTGAGAC
>NW_011888928.1:600498-622763 GCF_000151845.1 Pteropus vampyrus
TCTTGTTCCAAGTTTATAGATGAAATGTGTTTAACAATACATCCTCATCAGAATTAAATCCTTAAAGAAGGAAAAAGAAAACTTGACTTGGCTTTCTGAAAAAGGTCGTTAAGGTGGCTTTGTTATTGTGACTACAGCAAGGCCCACACTTACCATTCTGTCACCAGTGGCCTGGCCCCCCCTGGAGTGGGTAGGGATTTTTTTAGCTAAAACGCTGATCT
The DNA here is from genome assembly GCF_000151845.1 of Pteropus vampyrus. Classification (NCBI taxonomy): domain Eukaryota; kingdom Metazoa; phylum Chordata; class Mammalia; order Chiroptera; family Pteropodidae; genus Pteropus; species Pteropus vampyrus. The sequence goes on from NW_011888928.1 coordinate 600,720, forward strand.
GATCTCTCAGACCTCCGAAAGACACTCAATCTAGCCAGCATTGCCCTTTTTTTCTCTCTAAGAGCCTTCATTGAGAGCTTCTGCTGTTGACAGATGTGTCTGTTGTTTGGAATCTATTAAATTTATATCCCTTGGATGCAGCTGCTGAATTCTCTCTCATTAACTCTGGAGGAAGTCGGTGTGTTTGTAACCAGGAGCAGAGTCAGGGGTTTTTGTGTCTTCCTGAGACAAGAGGTTTGGAATTCTTTCTGGTTTGGGCCCCTCTAGCTGAGCCGGAACCGGATTTCCCCTTCTGATGCCCGATGGACTTGGGCAGAACTGCCTCCCCAGCTCTAAATTGCTTATGAGTGCGTTCATTCCTAGTGACCGCCCCATCCCCCAATTTCTCATGGAATTAAAGGGTTTGAAAGTTCAAGAGGGACCTTATGACTCTAGCTCTGGACTTTTTAATCTTTACTGCTGGTGATGCCTTTGAGAAGGTGAGGTGGGTGTGACCCTTCTTCCCAGGAAATTGCACATACAGAACCGTGGCACGTGGGTCACGGGTCCCTGAAGCATGTTCTTGGGCTCCAGGTGAAGAGTCAGTCTGGCGTCTTTCTTTCCTCTCTTCCCATGTTGTAGATGGGAAACTGTCCGGGGGTTGTTGCCTGTTTAGCTGTCCTCATTCTCTCATCTTTATTTTCTCATTGTATCCTTGCTTGAGAAACTATTTCCTCAGTCTCGAGCCAGCCCCCCAGGTAGCGGTGGGAGGCAGAGGAGGTTGGCTAGGCTTGAGAACTCAGACTCCATCCCCCAAACACACACCCTAGAGCATGTCAAAAGAGCCTATATCCCAAACCTCCAGAGGGCATGTCAAACCACAGATAGCCAGGCCCTTCCGCAGGGTGTGGGGCCTGAGAACACGCATTTCTAGCAGATTCCCAGGTGAAGCTGCTGCTAGCATGAGGACTGCACGCTTGGGAACCATCGTCCTGGGGGTCTCAGCTGCAGGTGGGAAACGTAGACAGCTCAAGGAGGCACTGGTGCCCTTTGTAGCTTCTAAGGCCGACTGGGTGTGGGTTCGCCCGTGTCCCCCGTGCCATTCCTGCATAGCAGTGGCACTCCTGGGAGTGTCTGGGAGGTCTGTGGGGGTGCTCTTCGTTGTCACAGTGTTGGGGAGTCCTGATGGCATTGGGTGGGAGCATTCCAAGGTTGTCCTTGGAATTAGGGAGAGCTGCCCCTCCCAGAACCCAGGAGTGACTTTTAATTGAGAAACATCGAAACGCACTCTTTTTTTCTTGAAGGGCCCAAACGCTCCCATGGGTGTGTCTGGCCTCCTATACTTTTCTTCTTTCGAAATCTACCCACAGATGGGACAAAACATACACAATCCAAACCTTTGCCCAGTTGCTTTCAGTTCTCGCCCGGTCAAGATGCCATTTCTTTTGGGACACACCTCTTTTGAGTCCCCCAAAACACCTTAGACACCTTGAGCAAAGGTATTTGGGTTTTTCAGATCCGTGTAGAAGAAATCCCAAAACACCTTCCTTCGGTCCACAAGCCTGCAGTGATCGGCCCCAACTTTGTCCATCTGGTGACATTTTTTTTTTTATCCTGAGTCAGGCCTCTGTCATGCGCTCATTACCGGCTTTGGTTTGTACCTGCTGCTTTTTTTTATGCGAAATGAAACCTTCCATGTACTTCATTACTCATTTCATTTTGACTTAGTAGTCCTGGCACATGGTAAATAAAGTCACGAGGGTACACAGTGAAAAATAACGCCTTCCCTAGACCCCTGCAGGCTCCCCTTTCCTGAGGCAACCAACCACCAGCCCCCATTTAGAGCTCATCCAGTGTTCATCCAGGAATGTTCTAGGTTTATGCAAACAGGGTGACAGATTTATTACATCTGTGTGTGTGTGTGTGTGTGTGTGTGTGTTAATGCACTAGCCACGTGTCGCTCTTTTTAACCTGATGCAGAAGCTCGGAGGTTGTCATGCATCAGTTTGCGTTGAGGTGCCTCGTCGCTCTTAATGGCTGCAGAGTAGTCCTCTGTGTGGCTCTGGTGCAATGCCAGACCAGTCCAGTCCCCTCTCCTGGACATATCGTCGTCTCTGGCCTCAGGCAGAGCACACAGTGCTGTGGTGGAATCATCGTGTGTGTGCTTTTCTCTCCTGTGGCTTTGTCTATAGATCGTGTTTCTGGGAGCAGACAGTTGGGTCAGAGACTCTGTGGAGGAGGTGACAGTCCTCATGTTGATGGTGGAGAGCGGGGTGAGGATCCTTGCTGGAACGACGGGAGGTTTTCTCTAGGGAGCGAGCCCATCCCCGGCTGCACCATTTGAATGAGTCTTCTCGCTAACTAGCTCTTGTGTGCCTCTGGGCCAATCCTTCGGGCTCTCCTCGTCTCCTTTTTGATGTCTGTGGGGTGACCCCCTGAACTCTCGGGTCTTTTCTCCTCAAGGTGCCTGTGGTTAGCATTTAATTTCCTCTCGGGGCTGTGTCTCAGTGGGCACCCTGAACGTTTGTTCAGGATTTTCCTGAAGCCTGTCTGGCGAGACTGGAGAGTTCCATCTTGTGGACTGGAGTTTGTGACAGCCGTTCATTGTCCCCCTGTGTGAGCCTGCCGGAAGATGCTCCGCCTTTCAGTCCAGGGCAGACCACCAGGAGGCCTTGCATGTGGCCGTATTGGACCCTGTTAATCTGCTCCACCGTGGCTCCCGTCCACACACAGGATGGTGACACGCGGTACAGCCTGCCTGCTGGGACTTGCCTGAGAGTTAAAACTGGAGGAGGAATGTCGTCAGGCTATCTTTGGGGGATAATCGTCTTTCCGGATTCCATATCCCATCTTATCTATCGCCTGTGCTCTCGGTGTAGCTCTCTCTCCTGGTACCCGTGCCTTCCAGCCCTCAGCATGTAAGGTGGGCCAGGCTGTGCCAGTATATCATCCCTAAGCTCACCCGACAGCCATCGGTCATGGACTGGATCCACATCCTTGCAGGTGACGAGTGGATGGTGGTGGAAGTGTATATGTGTTTAAACGAGATCCTGGGAGAATTAAAATAGAAAGGAGTGGGTTGAGAAAGGTGGGGTTGGCATTTTACAGATGAGGGAATCAGCGAGAATGTGATTCGTGTTGACCTCTTTGGAGGAGAGTTGCAAACATAATGCCTCCTGGTGAGGGGGCCCTGAGGATTTTCTGGTGGGTTATGTTCTTTCCGCATAGTCACACATCGTTAGCCTGACAGACACGAATAAATGTTGTCTTCCACCAAGAAGTATATGCTTGCCTTTGTTTTCTGGAATCATGTGGCCGTTCATGGTTTCCTGCTTTTGCCATCAGGAACGGATGTGAAGAAGAAATATTTCTTTGGGCTAAAGACAATACTGGTGCCCATGTGACAACTCGTGGTAGCTGGGTCACGGCCTCATCAACAGGGACAATAGGGAAGGGTGGGGATTGTGGCAAAATGGAAGGTACATATCCATCTAAAAATTTGCTGGCTGGTGTTCAAATCTATTTGTTGCCATAGGCCTTGGTGGCTCTGATCTGTTTTTTTTTTTTTTTTAAGAAAAGCCAAAAATCTACATTATTTTGTGAAGCTTCCCAATTTTGGCAGCGAACGAAAATTTTTACAAAAATGTTATGTAGGCCAAAGAAAGACTGTCTGACCTTTGTCTGAGACAGTCAACAAAAGGGGTTTTGGCGGGGAGCATATTCCAGGAGGAGAAACACCAACAGGGCATGCGTGGATTTGGGGACGGAATGCCTCATGTCCTACACACCCCCTCCCTGAGGGGGCCCAGGCCTCCCCGACTGCTTTAATATGTGTGGTCCTGTGTGTCTCTTTCAGATCCTGGCTCCACAGAGAGAACAGCCCAGAAAAGGAAGTTCCCCAGCCCTCCTCATTCTTCCAATGGCCACTCGCCACAGGACACATCAACAAGCCCCATTAAAAAGAAAAAGAAACCTGGCTTACTGAACAATAACAATAAGGAGCAGGTAAAGGGCCACTGGGAGTGCTGTCCACACCAGCGTGACAAAGGCTGTAGTGACAAGCACTGCAGCTCCCCGGGTTTTGTTAATAGCTGATGTCCATTTTGCAAGCCGCCTTACACCGGCTGTCATTTGCATAGGACAAAAAGGGCAGCTCCAAATGGGCCCGTGTAGAAATTTCTAGTGGGTTTTCAGATCTGATTTGTGGAGAGGGCAGTGACCCAAATGAGAAGAAGAATACTGTGCTTTTAGGGTTTGGGGCTTTTCCTTGAGTTTCTTTTTCACGCTTGAGGCCTGAGGGTCTTTCCCTTGGGTACCAGCCTCTGCCGGGCGTTTGTGTGGCTGAGGCATGCTAGGCTCCCTACGGGTCTCAGTTTTCTCATCTGTAAAATAATGGATTTAGGTCTGTGGTGAGAGACAGCTGTTCTCCCCACCCATGCTCACTGTCAACTTTGGTAATTGGTCACCATTCTTTGGTAATTGGTCACCCTTCTCTGGTAATTGGTCATTGTGCTTAGACCCTGGGCAGCAGACCCTACCCTCCCTGGCAGCCAGGACTAGTCAAGGAGATGTGAGCATCTATCTATTTGTCATCTTGGATCTTGTCTAAGGAACCTTCCAGCTTTCAAATTCTCTGATGCAGGCTAGATATATTTCCCATTTGAAAATGAATGAATGAATGAATGAATGAATGAATGAATAAAGACCATGAGGCCAAAACTCCTAGTATCAGAGGAAGCAGGAAGCCCAGTGGTTCTGGTACCACTTCAGGCTGAAGTGGGCTCTGGGGATTTGAGGTTGAATAAAACAAGGTTGTTGCTTTTAGGAGACGAGACCCAGCAGTGAACGGTTAAATGCCCAGGACTGTGAGAGGGGCATGTTTCCGCGTACTCATCTATTTTCATTCCCAAATTACGGAGCGGAATGCCAGCTCTGCCTTTGCTCTGTGGCTGTGGGCAGGTTAACCTCTTTGTGCCTAGTTTTCCCAGCAACTAAATGGGAATAACGATGCTATTGCTACAGATTTCACAGGGTTGTTGTGAAGATTAATTGAGCTAAATGACGTAGAAAAAAACCCCAATAATAAAAACGAAGCCAGGCTCTACACTAAGTGGGTAATCACACAGACTATCTATGAAATAATTCTACAAAAGGTTTAGAAATGTTCTCGACCCGCGTTGTTCAGTGTGATAGCCACAAGCCACGTGTGGCCATTGAGCATTTGCAGTGGCGAATGTGACCGAGGAGCTGACTTTCTAATTTAATTTAAATTTATCTGTGGCTGTAGCTACCGTGGGGGACATTGTAGGTCTAATGAGTAGGGAATCCCATAACAGGAGAAGAAACCATTGAGTTCTAAGTAAATTTCTGGGGGAACTACAATTTGAAAAACATATGTAAGTGTTGGTGATAGTAATTCCAAAAGCAGTGCTTATAGCTAGCCATTTCCTGTTGTAAGCTCTTTCCTGTGTTAAACTTTTTTAAAATAATTTTTTAAATTGAGCTACAATTGACATATGACATTATTAATTTCGGGTTTTTATGTTAGTCTTCATGTTTATAATAACCCTGTGAATTAGGGCTATCCTCAGCTCCATTTTACAGATGAGAACATGGAGGTTCAAGCAGGTTAAATTTCCTCCTTGAGGCCTCAGAGCGAGTAAGAAGCTGCCTTTGAATTTAGGTCTGCCTGTCACCCAGGAGCCATACCATAGCTGCTGGGATTAACGGCCAAGAAAGAGAAACATGCACACAGCTTGTGAGCCCCTATCTGTCCTTTAAGAATTGGTTCGCGTCTCTCTTTCTGGAAACTGATCAATTTGGGCAGTTCACACGTTTTCTTCTTTCTCTCCCCACCCATGTGTTAATAGCATTTCTGTAACACTTACGCCTTGTGACCACAGTGATGTGTTTGTAAATCTGTGTCCCCTCTTGACTAGCAGCCTCAGAAAAGTGGCCAGTGTCTGGCAGCTACTGTCGCCCAGTGTTTGACACAGGGTGGGAGCTTATGAATATAGAACGAGCTTAGGATGTGGAAAAGAGCAGAGCGAGGGTGACTGGGCATAGGGCGTGATTATGCTCCTGAATTATCTGTCATCTTTGGTACCGATACAAGAGTTTACAGGACCGTGGCACTGGAGGGAAACTGTTTCCGACCTGGAGACCTGGCTTTTTGGAGACCTGCTTTTTCTAGCCCCGCTGCATCTGGGGAACTTGCTGTGTGACCTTGTCCATTGCTTTCCTATCTCTGAGCTTCAGGTACATTGTAAAATAGGGGTTTGGACTGGGAACATTATCAGGTTGATTGTAGGTTTGTTTTTTCAGATCCAAAACTCCCTGAGGCTGAACAGCCAGGAGTTGGCAAAGAAGAAATAGCCTTAACTGTAAAGAGAAGAAATCGCTGACTGACCCTTGACTCCATAATTCATTCTAGCATATGACGTTTGCATGGTGGGGGCAACCTCCCTCCTGCACGATCTGCTTTCCTAAGGGGAAACTTAAATCCTTTATATAAAAAAATTCGTCTGGATATTTTCCTTTCCCTTTCCCATTCCTGCACCTGTCTCCTTTTAGAATTCTGGAATTAAAAAATGATAGAATTAAAACCAAATCCTAGGTTGCAAATGCTGTGTTTGATCAACATAATTCCTATCGGTCACCAGCATTTGAAGAGCATGAAATTCCAAATGACTTGTATATCTGGGTTCTTCAAAACTTGGAAGAATCCAGCGATAGCTAAAGCTGAGTGGGTCCTGTCCCTTTAGACGCAGGGCCTGCGTGCTCTGCTTTTCCGCACTCCCCACCCCTCCCTATCGTGTCGTATCCTGCCTGCTTCCCTCATTCCTTCTGCGTCTGGCTCTTAGGCATTCAGGTTCTTTTGATGATTGGCATATATTGAGATCCTCCATCTCTTTCTTCTTTATCTTCTCTCTAATTTATTTTCTATATTCCAATGTTTTAAAACGAAAGCCATTCTAGCCTTGTAAAAACAACAACAACAACAACAACAAAACCGTATTTTTCCTCAAGGTTGAAACTTGTTATTACCAAGTGGAGATAGGGGTTGAGTTTTCAAGTTGGGACCCTGTTTCACCCATTTTTCGTATATTGGGAATTTAATATTTTTAGGGGAATTTTTTAAGAAGAGCTTTAAAAATACTTGGGTTTTAGGGGAACAAGTATTGTGAGGCTTATAATTAATTTTTAATGCCTGTGGTCCAGTGGTTCTACCCCTTTAGAAAAGTTTGAAAACAAGTAGGTGCTTTTCCTTGTGGATGTTGGGGGGACCCCCCAAAGCCCAGAAGGATGCTTTGTGGAGGAAGGTCAGGCTGCCAAATACCTACAGTAGATGGAACAAGAAATATCTTGTCCCCAAATGACATGAGAGCCTTTACTGAAAAATACTACTCACCTTTAGTTCTTGGGACGTTTGAGTTTGAAGAGTCCTTTTGAAGATTTTCTTCTCCTTCCTTTCCTCCTCTTCTCATCAGAAGGTTGAGAAATAACCTGCTAACAGATTCGTATGAATTGGCCTGAGGTATACCTTTGATCGAATATAGCAGAGAAGTCACGGGGCTCCTTTACCTCCTCTGTGTGTACATATCACAAATGCGTGGGCTGGGATTTACCTGGTTGGGCCCAGACATTGTCTTAAAAACTCAGACATTCCACAGAAGTCCTTCGTTGGACACGAGGGCAGTATGTTAACAATTGAGCCAGCTCAGGGAACAGCAGGATTGCCGGAATGTTCCTGAGATCAGGCAGCACTGATAGTATGTACCTGCTTAGCTGTCTTGGTCACTGGAGCTGAATGGAGCTGCTCCCTTAGGGTGGGTGTGAGCTCTGCCCCTCCCTGCTGTCTCCCCAGGTCAAGGCTGAATGCCCGTGCCATTCCTCACACTGTAGGGCTAGGCAGTTTGTCTCAGAGACATATTTTGCAAAACCCGTACTTTAATCAAATGCAGAAGAACAAAAGCTGGAGCAGGGACTATTTTCATTTATTTATGTTACCTATGTGGCCCCAGTAGGAATTTTACGTGGCCAGTAGCCTGTTTTTGTAAATAAAGTTTTATTGGGCCACAGCCACATCCATTCATTTACATATTTTGTGCTGCAGTGGCAGAGTTGAGTCGTGGTGACTGAGACCATGCCTGACCCTGCAAAGCCTTAGCTATTTACTATCTTTATAGAATCCTTTGTAGAAAATGTTTGCTAGCTCCTGGTATGAACTAAGGTATTTAGAAGTGACCGAACCTATTTTCTTGTTAAGGCAACCTGTGGAAGAAGCAGGGGAATAACATCTGCTCACAGAGCCTGCAATTATCCTATAGTAACACAGGTTGCAACCTGTTTGCCTTGCCAGCAGGCTGCTAGCACAACCTATACATGTGTGGGGGAGAAAAATCATAACTCATTTTACCTGAAATGATTCGCTTTTCCTTTTTTAAATGTTCCATATTTGTTATCAGATTATTTTGATGGAGCAGGAAGCATTTACAAGTAGCAGATAAGGCAGGTATCTGATTGACAAGGAGATTATCAGGGAGCTAGTTCTCAGCCACAGTTACTTTCAGGAAAGGACAGAGTCTCCTGAGTAGAGACCAGATCAGCCTGGCACTCACTCCTCAGGCTCCTCTTGGAACACCCAGCCCCGGGCAGATGTGGGACAGAGCCAAGAACCTGGGGGAAACTCATCTTCTGAAATGACAGTATCCTGGCTTCTATGTAGGTAGAAGGACTTGGGTTGTTGGTTTCAGGGAGATTAGCTGTCATACTCGATTCTTCCAGTTTTATTCAGATCTTAACGACTCTTTTCCGTCCTGTTATTAACTTACTGAGAGGAAGTCGGGCACTGAAACATACAACTTACTGCTAGCATCCTGGAAGAGCCCACTCAGGTGAGAAATAGTTCTGCTCGCTCAATATGCACCATTTCTCCTCTTTCAAGCCCCCAAAGCAACTTGGCCATTTTCCTAGGCAGATAGCAGCTCTTTAACTGAGGACAGTCTTGTCCCCTAAGGGATATATGGCCATGTCCGGAGACATTTTTTGGTTGTCATAGTTTTATGCATGGGGGCTGCTACTGGATTAGGCGAGGGATGCTGCTAACATATCATACAGTGCACAGGACGGCCTCCCGCCACAAAGAATTCTCTGGCCCCAAATGTCACTAGTGCCGAAGTTAAGAACCTTTGCTCTAGAAGCCATTATCTCTTCATGTCCCCATCTATTATGTTTCTAGTGTCTTCCTAATTTTCAGGGTTTTTTTCCCTCCAGCTTTTTTCATTAAGCAAGTTATTTTTGAACTACAGAGAATGTTCTCAGAGGGGGGTCACTCAATCATCAGAATCTCTTCTGCATCCAGCGTCATTTTAACTGGGTCACAGGGACAAGAGAAAGCTCTGGGACACTCAGGTGTGAGGCCTTGCTCTGAGCCTGGGGGTGGAGGGGGGTGGTCAGATCAGTCTTTTTAACCTGATTTTTCTCATCCGTCAAGCCAGTCTAGTAGTTTCCATCCTGAGTACCCTCCTCTATGGCTTGCTGGGAGGATAAACTGAAGATGGCGTGTATGACCAAATGTTGAAAAACATGGCACAGAAAGAATATCGAAACCGTGATGTCATTCTCTGGAAACCCAAGTAGAACGCTCTATTTTAAACGCGTAACCGAAACAGGGAAATAACTGCTTAAGAATTAGGCAATCACCCTAAAAAAAGTCTTAGTAATTTTCTCAGAAATGAGGGCAGGGAGGCTTAGAAGGGTCGATAAACAAGGATCTAAGTAAACATCTGTGAGGCATCTCTTTATCAAGGAGCGTAGAAAGAGCAGGCATTTTGAGAACATAAATACCTCATAATAAAAAAACCCCAGGAACCGGACACGGGTTCCTGCAATCTTGGCCGTCTTTCCCGTTATCCTGGAGGTCCTAGCCATTAAAATAGGAAACAAAGAAAAGTAACGTAAAAATATTAGACATGAGCAGACAAAACCGATGTTACTCAGAGATGAGATTCTTGATCAACAGACTATTAGAACTGTTGATATGAGATCAGTATTAGTAATCTTAACGGTGTTTCTGTGTACCAGCAATAACGATTTAGAAAATACAGAAGGAGATCCCATTCATAGCATCAACGAAAATTATGCAGTCTCTAACCAGTATATGAGATCTTCATGGAGGAAACTGTAATGTTTTATTGAAGGATGGGAAAAAAGCTTATTATACAAGGATGTTTATTCAAAGATAAGGTACTGTAGTTGTGGCCAAGCTATTCTCTATGGAATCGAGACTCAGAGTGGGTTGAGTAACTTTGTCAAGGTCACACAGCCAGTTACCTCCAGGTCATCTTGATGTTTACCACCAGGCTTTCTTTCTCATGCTTCCTAAACAGGATTTCTCATTGGTTTCTGAGTGATTTTGTGCATTCAGAGTATGGCTTTGTAGGATCCTGTGATATATCTTTAGGGAAATGTTTCTCTTGATATTTTGGGGTAGGACGGGGTATGGCTTCTATGAATTGGCCACCCTTATCATCTTTCTGCCATTGGTAGTTCTAAGTAGGTGATGTGGCTTCTGATAGATGAGGACATACCACATTTAAGAATTGTGGCTTTGGGAGGTGACTCATTGGCTCATGGTACTTTATGCATTCGGGATAGACTTAAAAAATGGGTGATCATTTTTTGGTGACTCAAGTCCAATTAACCTATTTTCCACAATCCCGCTGTTGAAAGAATGCCAGAGCAAATTGTCATACTTTTGTACTTTTAGACTTTGTTGGGCCCTTAACTGTCTTAGCAGTACTAGTAATGGTGACACTTTGTTAAAAGCTTATATTATATCATCCCGTTTAATCCCAACCGCAGTACCATCCATGAAGACAGGTGGTATCATCCCTGTTTTACAGATGAGAAAATTGAAGCTGAGAGGTTAAGAAACTTGCCCCAAGGTCGTGCATCTGGAAGAGATAAAATTTGAACCCAGATACACCTGAGTTGTTTGGCGCTATCCTGCTAGTGCCATCTGTTTACTTAGACACCAGGTTTTCAATCAACATCCTCTTAAAATAGAAGAAAGAAAAAGAATCTTAATGTTGAACGACCTGTAAACCCTGTAAACTTAGTAGAAGTAACCCAAGATGGCTTTTTTTAATGAATGAATGTGTGAAATGCTGTAATTTTCTTTTGTTGTTATTGATGTATTTGTTCGAATTTCCTTTTGAGAATGCACATTTGTTTTGAAACCAAACCTGTCTTTCTTGCCTACATTTCAGTCAGAACTAAGACATGGTCCGTTTTACTATATGAAGCAGCCACTCACCACAGACCCTGTTGATGTTGTACCGCAGGACGGACGAAATGATTTCTACTGCTGGGTTTGTCACCGGGAAGGCCAAGTCCTTTGCTGTGAGCTCTGTCCCCGGGTTTATCACGCTAAGTGTCTGAGACTGACATCGGAACCAGAGGGGGACTGGTTTTGTCCTGAATGTGAGGTTAGTTCCTGATGAACGAATGCGTTATCTGCCTCATTTCTTCTCCTTTTGCTTTATTCCTTTTATTTTTAATTCTTCAGATCATATCTAGATACAGGGAAAAAGAGGAATTTCTTGCCTGTTCCACCCACTGTATTCTGGTCACCCACTTTTTGGGACCAGTGTCGGTCTCAGCCCTTGGAAGCTCTTGGAAAGACAAATTGCATTGAATATTTTTTTTTGATTCTTTGGATCACTTTGGGATCTGCAACCTTCTCTGATTCTTCTTTAAATGAACACTTTGGAAGTTCACTTACAAACCTTGAACAGTTCACGTATTCTGAGAGATCTCATGCTATTTTCCCCCTTCTTGGACGTCGTCTCCTGCTACGTCATTGAGTCATCGGCAGTAGCCAGACTTAGAACCAGTGTTGGTTGGTTGTATGTGGTTGCTATCTGATGCTTCCGTTTACGCAGCAGCTACTTCTCCCGTGCTGCTGGGGTGCCAGGGGATCGACAGTGAGCAAAAAGGGGCACGGATCGATCACATTCTTTTCAGGAGAAAAGGACAAAAGCCAACATAAGTAGTTACATACAATGCGTTAGAAGAATGTTCTGGAGAAAATGAAGATGAGGAATAGGGGTGAGGAGGGTGCAGGGTGTGTCCATTTTAAATGAAGAGGTCCAGGAAGGCTTATCAAGATTTGAGAAAGGAAGAAGGGAGGAGTGAGCCACACAGCTGGCGGGAAGACCCCCCAGGCAGAGGGCACCGCGGGTTCCAGAACCCCAGGCAGAAGCACACTGGCATAGTGAGGGGAACATGTATATTTCATCTGTGGCAAGGCCTAAACACTCTTTATTAAAACAATTATTTCAGTTTCCACTTATTCTAAGTGTCTTCTGTTCTTGGTGATTTCCAACTCTGACGCTTTTTCAAAATGCCAAAAATAAAAGTGTCATCTACGAAATCATTTACTATGAATGTCACTTGGATTCAAAGGCATATTGGAATTAGATCTCTAACAAGGGAAGCTGGAAAGTTCTCCCAGATGTCTTTAGTGGGGGAAAAAAAAGCAAGCTATAGGACAGTGTCTGTGGTTCCGCTTTTGTATAGGGAAAGAAGAAAAATAAGAAGTAGATGAAAATAAATTAGACGTCAAACCAATAGGATGATGACGTTTTAATGGTGTTCTGCCCCTAGAATATCAAAAGATGGCCACTGGTTCCCTTTGGGTTACTCTGGATGGTAGATGTAGAGGACACATTGCTCAGCAAAGCCTTCTTATTCATAGCCTGACCTCTTTCTTCTTCCTCTATTTCCTTTTGTCTTGATCAACCTTGTCCTTCCTTAAAGTTATTGTTTAATAATTTTGCAAAAAAAGATAGTGGCTCAGGGAAGATGCCTTTGCTGCAAATGATAGGTCTTGATGAAAGGTGGCTGAAACAATAGGGTTTTATTATCATGTGTAGAAAGAATCCAGAGGCAGGGCCAGCCCAGAATTTGTTCAGAGCCAGACTCTGCCCATTCCATTGTTGAGGTGGCATGTCCCTCCTGGCCCTAAGATGGCAACTGGGGGTTTTATGACATGTGGCTAGATAAAAGTGTCTCTGTTCATATCCCTTTTTATCAAGGAGAAGGACTTTGCTTTTCACCTTCCAGCTGACTTGCCCTTGGATTCATTGGTTGCCAGTCCTCATACAAAAAAAGCCTTGAAAAATTCCTGTTTGACACTCGGAGTCTAATATTGTGGGAATCGGGCACTGGGAGAAAGGGGTCGGGGATGTTGGGGAGAAAAGCCGAAAGACAGTTGAGTAGGCAACCCAAGTGTTCACCATGGGTGGTAGTTACCTGGAAACGGGCAGGAATTTAAACAAACAGGTGTTCTGTGTCTAGGATTTCAAGCCCCGATTTTCTCCCAGGGTGCATTGGTGGGTCAGTCAACAGTGGAGACGAGCTGTTTTCAGGCTCCGGTAGCTAAGCAATCAGATACTTGCGTCACGCACCATTTTCAGCTTCTGAGCGACTCTCGTGTTGCCCTTTTCCTCGACAACCAGACACATCTGAAAATTCCTTTTGGAAGATCCGGAGAGATGAAGAATGGAAATGAAATCCAAATTAACTGGAGAAAACTTTTCTCAGCTCTCCCGACACAGATGGTTAAAGAGTGTTTCCTGACATCAGAATTTGCTATTTCTGTCATTCCTGCTACATAAGGATTCTGAAGCTCAGAAATGTAGGACCAGATTTACTTAGCAGAATCTGGTTTCAGACATTTCTCTGGGTCTCTTCTTTGATGAGAATTTCCCTTACAAAATGACAGTTATTGCCCCATGGAGCTAGACAGCTAGACTATGCTTCTCTTGTAGTTTGTCAGAATGTCCTTAAGCGGGTTCACATCAGTGGTGACAGAGACTTAAGTCATATTTATTATTAGTTCATTACCATCCCTTGGATTCTTTCTGTTGGAAAGACTGTCTCTTTCCAGTGATGTCATTGAGTTAATACCTTGTCAGTTTCCTGAAAGGTAGCCTAGAACCTCAAGAAGATCAAGATAAGTGGCTCATTCATTTTATGAAGAGATCATCTGAAACCAACAGTGGCCTTTCCTTTCATCCCATTCTTGAAGCCCAAGGTTATAATGACGATTTTCAGGTCCCTGCCTACCTGCACTTTTCTCAGATCATGTCATCTTCATGAACAACAACCAAAAAAAAAAAACAAAACAAAAAAAAACGCTTCCTGATGAGGTAATCAATGGATTGGTATGCTTCTTAATTTTTATCCACTGATCTAGGATATGGTCAAGTAGATCGGAATCCTTGTCAAGTGAAACAACTAGTCTCATTTGGAGGGAAATTATTTTTTATGTGTGAGCTTACCGGAAAATCAGGAGGAAAGGGAAATAAGTATATAGATAGTAACTTTTTTTTTCTAACTGGACATTTGTGTGATTTTGACTTGTAGAAGATTACAGTAGCAGAATGCATCGAGACCCAGAGTAAAGCCATGACAATGCTCACCATTGAACAATTATCCTACCTGCTCAAGTTTGCCATTCAGAAAATGAAACAGCCAGGGGTAAGAAGAAAGTTCCTCTTGGTAAAAGCGTGAATGGAAAGAGTGACCTTTGTTTTGTTCTGTTAACATCTTATTCCATGTAACCTTAGCTTTCCAGACACCTGTGCATACTCTTTGGGCCTTCTTATATGCCTGAATTCAAATACCTGTAAATGAAACACAAGGTATGGTGGCATTCAGTTAATTCTTTATACAGTGAACACTCTGTGTCCTCAAGGACTTTAATTGGGAAATGATGTATAGTAGAAACTTGGTGGGGGTTTAAAATTCTGATTGGTTATGTGATGAAACCTCATAGCCCATCGGGGAAGGGGAAGTTTTGTGCTCCTTCCCATAGGAGTTAGTACTATTCCATAGCCATGAAAAAGCTGAGTACAACCCAGTTTATTTATAATCTAGGTCTGATGATGAAACCAAGTAAAATTCAGCCAGTGAGATTTCCCATAAAGGGTGAGAATTTGGTTAAGTTCCTTCAGTTTTGAAATGAGATTTGATGTATATAGCCTTTACCCCTTGAGGAAAACCTGTGTGTGAAGCAGGGCTGCCACAATCAGCTGACAAGTTGTGTATTTCACGTGGTTTCTCTCCTGAGCCTGAGTCATGTTGTAGCCATGGTGGTTTTAGTTTTTTTGGTGACAGTTTCAGGAAGATGGCAGTAAAATACCTCACCTTTAAAAATAATCAGTGTGTTATTGCCAGTATAATCCATATATTATGATCATTTTCCTACAGAAACTGGAGGGTGAGGTCTCCTGTTCTGATTGGCACAGAGACACCATTGGGTCCAGTGGTGAATCTTTATGAAACTCTTCAGAGTTTGCTTTCTAAGTCAAATGAACACATAGAAACATAGAATCGAACACATAGAAACATAGAATCTAAGGGCTTTTAGTAGCCACTGTGGTTTAATTTCTTTAAAAAAATAAGCTTTAGTTTTGAGATTCTGAAATTTGGTATCATGATGAAAAAAATTCAGAGCATGCCAATTGGGAGTTGCTAAATTGGGAAACTGTCTCTTTAACAAAATCTCTGTCATTGGAAGCAAAAGTATATAGCCTTGGTTTGGTAGAAAACACAAACTTTTTAAAACTACAGACTCCTATATGTTGAGTGGTAAGGAATTATTTCCTGTTTTTCATAGGCTGAATTTATGTATCTGCTGAAGACTATTTACAAAAAGAATAGATTCATGTAGACTTGTCAACACTGTAGAATTATAAACCAAAAAGAAAAATCAAAGAAGGCCTTAATTTCTCACATAAATTGCTTGATATAAAATCAATCAGAAAGTTGCTGATTTTGTGGAAGCATCTTTTTAACTTACAATGGCTCTACTTTCATTCTTGATAAAAGAAGACTTGGATGCTTGTAAATGGTAGCCTGTGCAGATGCCTTGCTTGAGTATAATTTGGTGTTTAAATAAATCTTTTAGATTTGTTTTTTGTTGATAAGTAAATACTACCCATCCACAAACTGGGGCTTGCATTTTGAGCTGATTCAAAGAGGGTAATTTGGCTTCTCAAAGGAGGAGCAAAATTTTAACTGTTTAAATTTTGCCCCCATGTGTAAAAATATCTGTTGGCACTTAGGTTTTGGTATTTCACCGTTAATTTTAATGCTGGGCCTCATTCAGAATTCAGGTCTACAGTAACTGATGGTTCTCGTCAGTCTTAAACGGACAGGACCTGTAATTCACATATACTTGAAAACAAAACAAAAGCAGAGCACAACTGGGCCCATGGTTATTGAGAATCAGGCAGAATTAGGAGGGAAACCAATCTGGAGCTCCTCAAGGTCATGCTTTGTGGAAACTTTTAGAACCATACTGTCCGAAAGGTTGTCCCTATTTTTAAAGTGCTTCACTGGCGTTCGTTCTTGGTCTTCCCCAGCAGTGATGGGCTTGTGTCTGTGTGTGCATCTTCTCTTTTATAGACAGACGCATTCCAGAAGCCTGTTCCATTGGAACAGCATCCCGACTACGCGGAATACATCTTCCATCCCATGGACCTTTGTACCTTGGAAAAGGTTGGCCTCCATCACAGAACTTCACCATTGTAGGCCACAGTTGTCGAGATGACTCAGGATCCTCCCTCATTTTTCGTGCCTTATCTCAAGTTAGATGGTTTCTCTATATTTCCTCTGAGCCATTTTTATTGGGGGTAGAAGAATGCTTGACCCCCTACTTCTTCTGTAACATTCTTCCAAGGATTGCAATGGAACATTGAAATCCACTGATTAGCTGCAATACAACTTTTGCTAGTGATTCTAGCTTTTTGCCTGAATTAGCAATGTGACGGATTTGAACCTCCTCTTTTTTCGGAGGTGCTAATGAAAGCAGAAAGGAAGAGGGAAAAAAATTAAGTATCTGGGAAAGCTTCAGATTAGCACTAAAGATGTGTCCTTGTAGAACTTGACTTAGCCTACCAATAAAGATATTTCTTTAATGCCTGAACGTGTTATAAAAGTTCAAGATAGGAGCATTTGAGATTTTGCTCCCAGGCGTATGTCATCAGTTTGGCTGAAATAAACTCTTATTAAAAAAAAAGATAAGTTCGTGTAAAATTCCATGCTGAAAATTACGCTCGTAATGCTTTAGATGGTATATGACATCCTGGTGTTGATTTCCAAATCGTTGGGAGCCAAAATATGGGTAAAGAAAGCACGTATGAGGAGAAAACGTTACTTCATATTGTTTGCACTGATGACTCCCAGACAATAAATCTAACTTATTTTGAAAATTGCACACACCAGCATGATATTCAAAGAAGACAAGGTTGGAGTCCTAACTTCATAAATTAATAGCCTTGGAACTCAGGATAAGTTCCTTAACATTTCCATACCTCAGTTCCCTTGTCTTTAAAATGGGGATGATGGTAACTGCTTCACTGAGTTCTCAATCGTGAGGCTTATGGGAGACTGTTATGAATAATAATAATTGCATAAATATATATAATATCCTGAATCATTGGAATAAGCTGCTTGATAAATGACAGCTGTTGTAAAATGGAAAAATTGAAGTTAGCGCGATAAATTCATTTTTATAGAGTTATAGATCTCAAATATAATAGCATCTTGGGAAATGAGTAAAAGCATTAATTAATTGGGCAAATAACTGCTAAGAAAATTATGTGGGGGACGCAGGTGTTATTGGCTGTGGCTTGTAGAGACTCACTGGTGATTATACTCTGCCTTTTCTCCCTAGAACGCTAAAAAGAAAATGTATGGCTGCACAGAAGCTTTCCTGGCTGATGCAAAGTGGATTTTGCACAACTGCATCATTTATAATGGGGGTGAGTGGTTTAGGTGACTCCTAAAAAAAAAGAGTATGCTGTGTGTGTTGCCCATTCTTTGCCTCTTCATAAAAAAAAAAAATTAGGCTCTTTTTTCATGCATCAGAGCCAATAACCGTGAATACTTGTGTACAGATTGCTAATATTTGTGACTAGGGGCCAGTGAATATGTGTGTTTTAAAATATGAGCTAATGTCTAGAGTGGTTTGTGGATATACGAAGCTGCTCCTTGTTCTTTTTAAAAACTTTATTTCAATGGAGGAATAATTTGCGTACAATAAAATGCAACGATTTTACATGTATATTCTATGAATTTGACGTACACGTAACCACCTGTGTAACCACAACCCCAAATAAGATCTAGAATATTTTCATTGCCCTATTGTATTCCTACTTTCCTCTTCCCAGTATATTCACCCTCCTCTAAAGAAACTGCTGTTTTGTTTTCTGTCACTAGAGATTAGTTTTGCATATTCTAAAATTTCATCTAAATTGAGTCAGATTGTACTCTTTTGAGTTTGGCTACTTTAATGCAGCATGATATTTTTTGGATTCATCCATGTTGTGTGTGCCAGAGGTTTGTTTCTTTTTATTGCTGAGTGTTTTATTTTTTTAACATAAATTTTTTTCATTCACCTAGTTATTGATGGACATTTGTGTTATTTTCAGCTGTGGCTGTTATGAATTAAGCCACTGTGACATTCTTGTTCAAGTCTTTGTGTGACATATGTTTTCATTTCTCTTGGGTAAATACCTTGAGTGTATTGCTGGATCATTGAATAGGTTTTATATTTAACTTTATAAGATTTCTCGACAAGCTATTTTTGCAAAGTGGTTGTATCACTCAGCATTCCGTAGAATGTGTACAAAGCTTTCAGTTGCTCCATATCGTTGTGAGCGTTTGATATTGTCTGTCCTTTTAACCACTCTTGAAGGTGCGAAATATATCATAATGGTTTTCATATACTCTTCTCTAGTGACACAATGGCGTTGAATATCTTCATGTACTTTAGTCATTTATATATATATATATATATATTTGATAAAATATCTTTTCACATCTTTTGCTGATTTAAAAAATTAGGTGGTTTGTATTTTATTATTGTGTCGTAAGAGATCTTTATATTTTAGATGAAGTTTTGTCAGTTGTGTTTCCATGGGCTTAGAGGATTGAGCCTTCTGGACAGAATGGAGGCAGATTTCCATTAAAATCTCCTCTCATGGCACCTTTCCCATTGCTCCAGCTTCTCCCACAATCCTTTCTGTCTACCTTCTGGCCAGTAGATCTTTTAGCGTCTTGCCCGATCTATTCTTCTTGTACCCAGATCCTCTTGTCTTGGAACACTCCTTACTTCTTTGTCTTGATATCTTTTCCTTATCCTTCAGTCTTAGCTTCTCAGTCCTCTGGAGGGCTTTCCCTCATGACCCAGACCATATTATGTGCTCTTGTTAGGGGCTGTCACAGTACTTGTACTTCCCTGTGGCAGCATTTATCACACTTTCTGGATGTTACTGTTTTTATTTGTTTGAGTAGCTCACAAGGATGTGAGCTCTTTAAGGACACATACCACGTTGTGTTCCCAGCATATCCTCGGGTCTAGCATAGACTTTTAGCTAATGTTTAGGTGAAAGATGTATGAGTGGATAAATGTTTGCTTAAAACACACTTTTTGTATTATTAGCTCAGTGGCAGGTTTGAGGGTGAAGGGAAGGGAGAGAATCACTAGACATTAAGAATTCATATAAAGATTGTAAACTCAAACATATAGAAAGGCCCGTCAGATTATATACACAAATCAGTGAGGTCTGGTGGGAGAAAAACATCAAGCACGAGCCAGGATGGCTGTTGGCTGTGGGGCGAGCTGGAGACTCCAGAGAGCAGGGAATTCCTACCTAATCTGGAGGGGTCACCACTGGATACGCCATGGTTGATTGGGTTCGAGTTATCAGATCTTCTAAGTTTTCAAGGCAAGCCAGAAATCTAGGTATTTATGTGCGTGTGCGAGAAATTCTTGGTGAACAAATTTACAATTTCTGAAAATACAGTTAACATTCGAAGAAAACGTGATTTTCTGACTATCTTGTCCTCTGTTTTAGTGCAAAGTCAAGGAATTTAGAATTAGATCTAGAGTCAGGTCCTCAACTCATTAGCGAAGTGGTCTCACGTAAGTGATGACTTCTAAGCCTTGGCTTACTCGTTAATGAAATGGGAAGATTCACATCTTCTTGCTAATATGGCTTCCTGAGGAGTTAACAAGAAAATGTATTTTGAAGTACCAGGCACACCAGAGCCATTCAGTTAATGTCTTCTTTCCCCCTTATTCTTCTTGATTCGGAGTCTGGGTAGGGTAGGGATCTTTTCTACTAACTTGAGACTTTAGAATGTAAAAGCATCTTTCAAATATTAATCCATGAATTATCGGGAAACCCCACAAATCACTCAGTTTCAAAAAAGGTGACATCAAGGCGCCAGAGATTGGTTGATAGTCACGGGAGAAGTCAGATAATTTGAACCAGTATCAGAAGGCAGAACCTTCTGATTTTCAGTGAAATCCCAAGACTGAGTGTTCCAGTGTTTCTATTTGAATTAATCCTATTTTCTTATTCCCCTTAGGAAATCACAAATTGACGCAAATAGCAAAAGTAGTCATCAAAATCTGTGAGCATGAGGTATGTGTTTCCCACCGTTGTGTTTTAAATGCACCCAAAGTGAGGGTTGGGGTACCCGAAATTTCCATTTGTAGAATTTCCCATTGGGTAGCTAAAGTGGTTTTGAAATTTTTGGAGTAAAAGCAACAAAGAGAGGACCCCAATATGTTACAAAGCACGCTTACGTTAGCTGTGATCTCAGGTGGAAATGACCCATTTATTTTTCAGCTGTGAGTCAAGGGCAAGCGCTGGGCAACCTGAGTTCTCTTGGTTGCATAGGTAGAGTTCATAATTTCTTCACCCCACAATCTGTGGCCTTGAGTCAGGTCTTTTTCAGTCTTCTTGCTGAACATGTTTTTGAGTTTTGATATTATTGGAGAAAAGGTCCTGACCCTCATCCCGGAGAATCCCTCTTGTAAATATCCACGGGATTGCTGTGTGGATGAAATGAACCTCCTGGGCTGTGAGCCCCGAGGTTCAGGCTTTTGTGGGACAGGCTGGTGGCCGAAATGCTATGAGGAAGGCTTTATTAGATCCTCATTGTACGAGTGAAAAAATGGAGCTGCAGTGGCCTTCAGCCTATTTTTTTGTTCTTTCATTCATTTGTAAATGAGACATCGGAGAATCTTGGGATGTATTCATGTCTACATATTTCCATAGAGGTTTATAATCTACATTTTCTACTTAGTTTGAGGGTTAGCCTAGGTAATTTACACACAGGAAAAACAGAATTTTTTATGGCTGTTTTGATGACTTTTTTAGTATAGTTGTTAGAAATGTACCTATCAGGTAAACATGGCAAAGGCTTTAGGTAGATATTTTTTTGATTGTCTTTTGGAAAAGCTGTAGCAACTTATACAGCAACCTGGAATGGATAGATAAGTGTGGTAGTTTTTTCTGTGTCCTTTTCAATACTGGAAGTTCTAATTTAAAAACATTTATGTTTATAAGTTTTTCCCCCCAGTGTGACCAGTAAAAACACAGTGGAATCTCACCGTGATTTTTAGTTTGCATTTGTTGGATGACAAGTTGTCGTGGGCTATTTTGGATGTATTCACTGGCTATTTGGAGTTTTGCATGGATGAGTTCTTCACTCATTTCCCTGTTGGGAATTTATTTGTTTTCCTGGAGCTGAAGCCTAGGTGTTTTGTTTTGTTTTGTTTTGTGTTTTTGTATATATGCTGCCGAAGCTAGCACGAAGCTTAGGCTGTTAATTGATGGAGTTCCCTGAGGTAGAGTTTACTGAACCCAGATACCCTGAATGGCATCTTTGAATCTACCTGTTGGCTACACACTTCTGCTTTGTGGGCTCCCGGGCCAGGGCTGTCCTGGATGTGGTATTACCACTTTGTTCTACCTTGTACCTTTAGAGCAGAAGTAGACTGAGTAGAAGAAGGTAATATATTCCACCATTCATTCTTCAATTATAAGTATAAATTATCATCATAAAATAATTAATAATAACTCATTAAACACCTGCTGTGTATTTGGTACCTTGCAAGATACAGGAGATAGAAATAAGTCTGATGATGATGAGAACATAACAGCAACCAGTAGGACAGCGGCGAAGCACAAG
>NW_011888928.1:623348-624924 GCF_000151845.1 Pteropus vampyrus
GCACTACTGCCCTTTGAGGCTGCAGACTTCTTTGTTGTAGGTGCTGTCTCGTGCATCGCGGATCCTTGTTGCAACTGTTTCCTCCATCCCGCGTTTTGATAACCGAAAATGTCTCCAGACATTGCCAAATGTTCCCAGAGGGGTTAAACTGCCCCGGTGGAGAACCACCAGTATAAAGGGAGGGACGAGATCAGATTTATGTTTGTAGAGGATGGCTCTGGCTGCTGTGTATGTGTGAAGAGTGAACCACAGTGGAAGCTGGAAGACAGAGAGGCATGATGGTGGCTTGGGCTTGGTGGACGTGTAGTGATTGGTGAGAGGTAGTTTCCCACTGTATGACTTGGTTTAGCTAATCTCTTCTGCCAAATATCATCATGCATTTCTCGAGGGCCTAGAAGTGTAAGGCTCCTGGGATGACACATTCTAACATATTTTTGCTTTACAGATGAATGAAATTGAAGTATGTCCGGAGTGTTATTTAGCTGCTTGCCAAAAACGAGATAACTGGTTTTGCGAGCCTTGTGTAAGTTGGATTTTCCTTTCTTTACTTCATTTTTTGAACTCTATGCCCAGATGACTACCCAAGACAGCTTTTTCCAGGTGGCTTATTTGATGAAACTTGGGATGAAGTTTTTAAATTAATAAATGTCTTGCTGATAAAGTGATGGCAGAGTGAAAGTAACGCAGGTAGGATTAAACCTCTCCAGCTGCAAGTTCATGTGTCAAAGGTAGCATCATGATAACTGGGTTTTATTAGCTGGGGCAGACTGCGGGAGTCTGAGTGAAAGGGAGCTCATCAGAGAGAGGGGGCAGTCACCAGAGTAATGCAGATGAGCGATAACCGATTGTTTCATTTACATGGATTTACATTGTCTAAACTAGTGTTCTGTGGAGAGAAATGCAGTTTTGGGCTGGGCTGGTGGTGATGGTGGGGGGCAGGATTGAGAACGTAGTTCATGTCTCTCTCTGCCTTTGGAGATTAACACCTGAATAGGTAAGACTTTGAGTAGCCCTCAATAAAAAATAAAGGTGGCTAATACTGCCCCTTATTCCGTGCTAAGTAAAACAAGCAATTAATCCTCCCGCTTAACAGAGGGCGTAGTAGGTATTACTGTCTGTGTTCCACAGAAAGGTAGAATCCCTTGCTCATGGTCACCCAGGTAATAGCAGCACCACCAGGATCCAAGCCCAGTTCTGTCAGTGTCAAGTTCTTGGTTTCATCATTTTAACCCCATGTTCATCTTCGCCCAGGCTTACTGGCCCCACACCTTCCGGGGAACACCACTCGGGGAGACCCTGCCTGAAACTATCCTCATTCAGTTTGTCACGTGTATCACCTCTACCTTGCTTTATCCTCACACACCAAGCTTTTTACGTGTGTTTCTTTTTGTGAAATACATACCAACTCGGGATTTTGTTTTTTCTTTTCCTAGAGCAATCCACATCCTTTGGTCTGGGCAAAACTGAAGGGGTTTCCTTTCTGGCCTGCGAAAGCTCTGAGGGATAAAGATGGGCAGGTGGATGCCCGATTCTTTGGACAACATGACAGGTGGGAGTTAAAAACAGGCTGCGGATA
>NW_011888928.1:624974-629237 GCF_000151845.1 Pteropus vampyrus
GCCCAGGCTTACTGGCCCCACACCTTCCGGGGAACACCACTCGGGGAGACCCTGCCTGAAACTATCCTCATTCAGTTTGTCACGTGTATCACCTCTACCTTGCTTTATCCTCACACACCAAGCTTTTTACGTGTGTTTCTTTTTGTGAAATACATACCAACTCGGGATTTTGTTTTTTCTTTTCCTAGAGCAATCCACATCCTTTGGTCTGGGCAAAACTGAAGGGGTTTCCTTTCTGGCCTGCGAAAGCTCTGAGGGATAAAGATGGGCAGGTGGATGCCCGATTCTTTGGACAACATGACAGGTGGGAGTTAAAAACAGGCTGCGGATATGTAGCTTTCCCTGGACCTCTGATACTGGCAGTAGTGGGTATGGGACGGAGCAGAGGGTATGATGATTATTTCATTTTATTATGATATTAACCAGTACTCTTTGCAGTTTAAAAATACTGTCCTGCCTGGTAATGCATGGGCTTCAGTTTTTTTTCAGGTATGTTAGAAAAGAATCTCGTTTTCATGGTTTTGATGATGAAACCAGCATTGGGTAAAAAACGTTTGTGACCCGACAGAAATGATTCTTTCAGCTGCCCCAGAACCTCAGCAGGCATCTGAGTGTGGGTGGTGGTAGTGGCCTTGGGGAGGTGGGCTGTGGCGGTATTTTGGGGACCTGGTGCAGTGGCTGCGGGGTTTCACGAGAAACAACTTCCTATGGAAGCGAAGTAGAATTTCCTAAGAACATAATGGATGGGGTAGAATTTCATAAGAAAACCTACAGTGGCTGTGAAGGCTCCGACGTCACTTATGTCAAATCGATATCTTCGGACGGTCATGAATTTATTGTAAAAAGAGAGCAGGCATGAACATCGGGAATAAGAACAGCCGTGTTGAGTGGCCCAGGTCGGTTTGCTGAGCACGAAATGAATGAAGTCAGTTGTAGAGAGATCTCTCCACATGTCCTATCAAAAGCCTGCATGTGTTTCAGTTATAAGGCTTACTGTACCAGCGGCTCCACGGAGATTCCTGAATTCTCAGTTGCATCTGAAATTGCACAGCCAAATTGCTGTTGGCTACAAACTTCCTAGATGATTAAATAAAATACATTATAATAAACGGTTAACTTTTTTCAGTATTTTTTTCAAAAGAAAGAAACCAGCATCGGAATAGGTTCCATGGCTATTTTAAGTGCTGCTGTGCTTTTTTTGATTTTTTTTTTTGGCTCCTGGAGTAAATTAAATTGCCACGCAAATTGCTTTTTTCCAAACAATGCTCTCGGGGATCAGAAGTATTTTCCCAGATTGCTAGTAAATGAATCTCCTATCATCGTGCCGGGTAGGTACCCCCTGTTCTTTTTCTCTGAAGCTAAAACGGAAAATTCTAAGGGGTTGCTGTTTTGACAGGTGTGAGCCCTGCCTCCCAGCCTTTCTGCCCTCCCCTTTCCTTTGCCCACAGCGAAGTGAATTCTCCAGCGATTAGCAGTTCCCTTTAGAGTGCAGCCCCCTGCCTGCTTGAGAACAACAGGTAGACCGAGATGAGCAGCAGCTAATACCTTGGTTTTCTTTTAGCAAGTTAAGTTATGATTAAACGAGGCAAAGGCCCTTTTGAAGCCCTGCTGAGCAGTTTGAAAGAGCAGTTTGAAAGAGGAGAGTATTTAAAAGACATATTCTAGATATTATATACAACCACAGAACATACGGAATATTCCGTTTATAATTTTAAACAACACCGAAATCTGAACTATTGCTCTCTTTGTTAAATTTTGCTTGTTTTCTTGCAAATCAAAGAAAAGAATGAATTACAGAGTTCATCTGCAAAATCATTAACTAGGAATCCGGGCTGTTGGGTGTCAGGTGACGAAATGGAAATTAGCCGAGATGGTCATGGGGTTTGATAAGGGAGTGTTTTTTAAAAATTTATTTTTATTCAAAGAAATAAGTATTTGGTGCCTGCTGTGGGCCAGGTTGTGTGCTCAATGCTGGGGATACAGGAGTGGGCACGCAGGTACTGTCTCTGCCCAGAAGGCTGATATCCTAGTGGAGAATACAGATAATACACAAGTAGGCAGACAGGTGCGATGATCTCAGGTCAGGAGGTAGTGGGGGCGCCAAGAGATGATCTGGGTAGAGGTGCCAGAGAGAGCAGTGACTCGGGCAGGGAAGGGCCACGGCCTGTCGTGCTCAGGAGAAGCCAGGAGCGCAGTGCGGTTTGGACAGGATGAGGGCGGAGAGGGTGATGAGAGAAGAGTCAGGGGCTTGGGCAGGGCCCTGGCCCCACGGGCTGTCGTCAGGAGTCTAGCTTTTTATTCGAAGAGCAAGAGGTATTGGTGGCAAGTTGTACTTCTTCCTGGCTCTTTAATAGAGCATGGCAGGTGTTAACCATCTTGATGGTTCGAAATTATTCTTATTCTATTGTATAACACGGAGCGGATAGACTTAGGACATGGGTGGGCGAGAAGCAGTGCTTGCCCACGTGCGCCAAGTGGTCCCATACCCTTAGAGCCTTCGATTCTGCGTTCTCAGTGGTGCCTGCCCTGCAGGCACCTCTTAGTCCTACCTGACGACCACTGAAGATGGCTTGGGGGCCCGGGCTTCTCTGGCTCTGTGTCCAGGGGCTGTTTTCTCTGACTTGCAGGTGTAGGTTGGTTCTGGGTGGGAGCTGTTTTGGAAGTTGGGCCCCTGTGTTTGTAAAACAGACAGCAGCCCAATCTGATGCCCACGAGGTTTTCCTTACCACCCTGGATGTCTTCTGTCCCCTCGGAGGGAAGGTGCTGAGCTCTTGGGCTCATCTGAGGGGAGGGATGTGCCTTGTTAGGACACCCAACAGTGGTAGTGACAGTGCGTTGGCATTGCAGGACTGTTTCAGCTGGCCAAGGCTTGGGGTCCCTGACAGCGGTGGGGAAGCCACTCCTAAAAGGAAGAGCATCCCTCCCTTCCCCGGAGATGTCCTTAAAGCAGAACTGGCCAGTGTGTCGCTAGCCCACCCTGTGGTAGACCCAGGGACACAGCATGGAGACTAGAGGGAGGCTGCAAGAGGTGTGACACGCTGTCCCTTTCGCAGGGAGCTTGCTTTGGGGCTGCAGAACCAAAATGTGAACTTGGGCAGGTAGGTGTAAGTGACATACGTCAAGGCAGCAGAATAAGAAATGTCACAGACCATTACATGTTCATCGTCAAGTTAATACTAGAGAGACACTGGAAGGTTCGTGCACAAGTTAAGGCAAGCTCTCAAGAGTCTGTTTCATCACGTGCCTTTTGTCCTTTAAAAGACTTTGCTTTTATTTTTGGTTTTACTTCAGAGACACAATATTATAAAAATATGGATAATATTTTATTACATGCCTATAGAACTATAAAAGAAATAGCTGGCATTTACTGAGTGGTGACTAGCACTGTTTTAAAGTGCTTTTCGTAGAAGTTGCTTTTATCCTCATTTTACTAATAAGACAACTGAGGCCCAGAGTTGGGAAGTAGCTCAGCTGTGTGACTCTGTGGCCTCTCATGACATTGTTCCCCACAGGCTTTTATATTGTTAAGCAAATCTAATTTCCCTTTAAATATTTCCTGGGCCCGCTTAAAGGAAAAGAAACACTCTCCTCAAATCACTTGCCAAGCAACTTCAGTTGAAGGCACTTGACAACCTGGTGGGAAGTAGATACCAGACGGAAGTGTGGGGGCCTGGAAGTGGGGGGGCCCCGTCCTCACAGTGGAGGACTGGCTGACCAGTGCCTGGTGGTGCTGAGGCTGGCTTACGGTACATTTTATTTGCTCCCCCTTGGACCCCTCCAGGTTGGGGCTTGCCCTCCATTTTACTGACAGCTGAGGTTGGCTTAGGGAAGGGCAGTCACTTCTCTGTGGTCAGCCCTGGGCCTCCTCACTGCTCCTGGGATCTGCTCTGTCTGATCGAGACTCTTTGTCACCCAGTTGTACCGTGTGGGAGTCTCACCCGGGGGACATTGATTCCAGGCGGTTCCTCAGGTTTCAGCAGAATGACAGCAGGGAGTTGGACTGGGTGAGAAGCTGGTAATTCCACCACTCTGAGAGAACAGATATTTTGGGGGTGTTCAGTGTTCAGTTTTAGTTTATGTCACGAGTTAAAGATGAGACACAGCCAACCTGTGCCTTGAATTCTGCCCCTCGCGTGTGCTTTATTTCTCCTGGGTCATTTTTTTTTTTTCTTTTAAAAATAGGAAGAAGATACCAACTGTTAAAATGTGGGTTAAATATAAGAAGTGTATCGTTTTCTCTTTAAAACATTGGAAGACTGGTCT
>NW_011888928.1:629287-672207 GCF_000151845.1 Pteropus vampyrus
TGGGGCTTGCCCTCCATTTTACTGACAGCTGAGGTTGGCTTAGGGAAGGGCAGTCACTTCTCTGTGGTCAGCCCTGGGCCTCCTCACTGCTCCTGGGATCTGCTCTGTCTGATCGAGACTCTTTGTCACCCAGTTGTACCGTGTGGGAGTCTCACCCGGGGGACATTGATTCCAGGCGGTTCCTCAGGTTTCAGCAGAATGACAGCAGGGAGTTGGACTGGGTGAGAAGCTGGTAATTCCACCACTCTGAGAGAACAGATATTTTGGGGGTGTTCAGTGTTCAGTTTTAGTTTATGTCACGAGTTAAAGATGAGACACAGCCAACCTGTGCCTTGAATTCTGCCCCTCGCGTGTGCTTTATTTCTCCTGGGTCATTTTTTTTTTTTCTTTTAAAAATAGGAAGAAGATACCAACTGTTAAAATGTGGGTTAAATATAAGAAGTGTATCGTTTTCTCTTTAAAACATTGGAAGACTGGTCTGTGTTGAGGCCAGATTCCTACGTGGACACTTTGATAGCACCTGAGTAGATGGTGCTTGTGTTAGTCTGGCTGTGAGTTTAATTCCTTCTCGCTCTCCACTTTGCTCCTTATTACTCTACACTGGGCTTTCGAGTTTATGGTGTGTGAAATCCAAAAGGCCTCCTTGGAAAAGCTCACTCCCACCAGATTTCCAGCTGCAAACGGGTTGAGGATGGGGGAGCAAATGTGACAGTTAAATCTTGGATGTTCCTGCATGGGAGTTGTGTTCCCATCTCCTGCCTGTTGTCACTCGGGTCACTAATTCTAGAAGAGCAGCTCATGTTTCATGAAGTCTGTGCACAGCACACTGGGATGTGGGGTGTCGAAGGTAGGAAGACGGAGCCGATCAGGAATGGGAGGTGGAGGGCACACATACCTGAACGCTAAGGGGCTGTTTTTCATTTTTTCCCCCATGTGAATTATCTCCCATTCAAAAAACCGTGCACCTCCATTTAGAAAGGTTGTGGTTTTCCGATGCTTCTTCTTAGTCCCATGGAGAACCCCGATTTTAAAAGAGAAAGTTTTTTATGTTTGAGTGCAGAAGAGTGAGATTTGGAGAATAATCCTCTCGAGAGGTGTAGTCTAGGATGTAGTGATGATTTTCTTAACTCTCTACCAACCCAGAGCCAAACGAGATTTATTATTTTTTAATGGATTAAAATGACTAAGTCTGTCGTGTTTTTTAATGTTTTAGCTTAGTTTGTTGTCCAAGTTTGGCCTGATGACAGAACTTGTCTGTGAAGTGGATCATTTATTAACCATTCAAACTAAGTCTTTTTTTTTTTTTTTTCAAAAAGAAATATGCATTTAAGAATCTTGGCAAGCCTATTAGGCTAATTTGTTTTTCATTAAGGAAAAAACAATTCTGGAAGCAACCCGGAAGTCCACCTACAGATGAATGGATAAGAGAAATGGGCTATGTATATGCAGTGGAATATTACGCAGCTTTAAAAAGTATGTGACAACAGGGATGAAGCTTGAGGACATTATGTTAAGTGAAATGAGCTAGTCATGGACAAATACTGCATGATTCCATTTACCAGAGGCATCTAAAATAGTCAGATTCATAAACTCAAAGAGTGGAATGGTGATTGTCCAGGGCTCGGGGACAGCAAAAGGCGAATTATTAATAATGGACATAAAGTTTCATTTTAACAAGATGAATATGCTCTAGATAGTCACATAACTTTGTACCTATAGTCACCAGTAATATATCGTACATTTAAAGATTGGCTGAGAGGGTAAAACTCAAGTGTTCTTACTACAATACAATATATTAAAAAAAAAAAAAAATCTTGGAAATGACCAAAGTCAATTTAAACTCTTTCTCTTTTGCACTCCTAGGGCCTGGGTTCCGATAAATAATTGCTACCTCATGTCTAAAGAAATTCCTTTTTCTGTGAAAAAGACTAAAAGCATCTTTAACAGTGCAATGCAGGAGATGGAGGTCTACGTGGAGAACATCCGCCGGAAGTTTGGGGTTTTTAATTACTCTCCGTTCAGGACGCCCTACACGCCCAACAGCCAGTACCAAATGCTGCTCGACCCCGCCAACCCCAGCGCTGGCGCCGCCAAGATCGACAAGCAAGAGAAGGTCAAGCTCAACTTCGACATGACGGCGTCCCCCAAGATCCTGATGAGCAAGCCCATGCTGAGTGGGGGCGCGGGCCGCAGGATCTCCCTGTCCGATATGCCTCGCTCCCCCATGAGCACAAACTCTTCCGTGCACACGGGCTCCGACGTGGAGCAGGACCCCGAGAAGAAGGCCATGTCCAGCCACTTCAGCGCGAGCGAGGAGTCCATGGACTTTCTGGACAAGAGCACAGGTCAGCCCCTGGGGGGAGAGGGCAGAGGAGGCTTCAGGAACATGGAACGGGGTGAGGTTCCCATTGGTGCCATAACCTGGCGGGCCCAAGCTGTCTCGTGTCACAGAATCAAAGGGAGCTGCATGGGGTTTCGCTCCAGTGGAGCAGGTTTTAAATTTAAAATGAGTAACCCAATGAGATTCTTGCTGTTAGGGACCAAAAAGTGACAAAAAGCATCCGCAGCAGGTCATCTTGGAGGTTATTCCTAGCAGCGGGTGGATGTGGCTAGAAATCCTTCCGAGTTCAGTTCAGACGCCTCTTAGATTAATCATAACGATTTTCGTAACAGCCTTTTCTTTCTCAAGAATTTTAATTAAAACAGTATTTTTCTATCAAAAGCATGCATTCACATCATTTAACATTCAAATAGTAGAGAAACAAGCAAATAAATCTCTCTCCCCCGAGCTGTCCTACCCCTTAAAGGTCACCCTGCTAACAATTGCATTGCATTTTTGAGACTTGCGATAGTAGAATGGTTAAGAATGAGGACACTGGTCTCGAATCCCAGCTCTGCCACTCACTTGTTATGTGGCTTTAGGCAAGCAAGGTACCTAACCTCTTGTGCCTTATTTTTCTCATCTGTCACATGACGACAATAATAGGACCTGCTGCATAGGTTCTTGTAAGGAGTCAATGAATCAGTCACACGAGGGCTTAGAACAGTACCTGGAGTAGTAAGTGCTACAAAAATGTTGGCAACTGCATTATTTCTTAATGGTGGTTGCTCATTAAATACCTGTGTGGATTCAGAGGGGTGATACACATGAGGGATGCTGACTGAGTGTGTAAAAAGTAAGTACCAAACGTAATTTGGTTGCATGTTAAATACTTAAGACTTTATTACTTGTACAAAGAAATGGATTTACCCTCATTTAAAAAGTATGTGACAACAGGGATGAAGCTTGAGGACATTATGTTAAGTGAAATGAGCTAGTCATGGACAAATACTGCATGACTCCATTTACCAGAGGCATCTAAAAAGTATGCCATTTTTCTTGAAACGTGGCCTTCAGTATTTGTCATATGTTTTTCTACTTTTGAGAGACATGGGCACAGACAAGCTTCTACCCAAAGCATGATGATAAAGGCTGGCAACCCTCAGGTGCTGGGCTGGGGCGACTGTTGAGGGGACGAGGACTTGTGAACCCCGGGCACACGCCCCATCTCAAGGGTTTCAGCCGTGGATGCCACGCGGGAATGTGGTGTCACAGTTTTCAGATCTTAACATTTCTTCCAGAGACCTGCGAAATATGCATTTATCACTCACATTTTTTATGTAAAATCTCAAGTATTGTCAACTCAGAATGTCTTAGACCAGTCCGGTCAAGATGGCGGAGTCAAATGTTGAAAAAGTAAAATGTCTTAGAATATTTTCCAGAATGAATAACGTACATCGACAGGTTGGACCACTAGTGTGAGACTTTTGGCCAAACGGGGAATCTGGGGTAGCTTTTCAGACTCCCTCCCCTTTCCTCCTTCCCTTCCTTCCTTTACATAGTAAGATCTCTTTTAAGGATCAGGCATCTGTTCTTCAAGTGACCACGAAGTCCCCAGAAAATCAAATGATAGGGACTTAGTCATTTGTGAACTCGATTCCCCCCATTTTGATATTGTATCGTTTCCTGTTTCTGGATGGTTGGTTATTTTTGAGAACTGCTTATAGCTGTTCCCAAAATGGCTACAGGTAGAGTAGAGAGTTAAGTACCAACCGCTTTTGTTTCTTCAAAATAAAGGTTGCAGTCTCTTCCTCCTGTTGCGATCATAGCCATGTAGTTCCAGGTACTCACAGCTGAGTTTTTAGAGCTTTGTTCTAGGTTGGCGATAACTCGTGTTGACATAGTTTCAGAAAAAACTTCTTTTTTGCTCTTTAGTTTCTGACCAGAGTCCTTACAAGCTTACCTTTATTCTGCGGCGTGATTCCATTTAAGCCAAGTTCACAAAACATGGTACATAATCACACAGACTGCTCAGCCTCTTAGTTCCCGTCGAGAGCAGACTTTTGAGAAAGTGTTTTAACCTTGGCAGCAATCTCGAGAATCACTGTTGCCCGAACTTTCATTGCCATGATTTTTGCCATATTTTATTACATTCTTAATTTTAAATCTGCCATTTAGCTTCGTCCTAAGCTAAATAAAATGTGTTTAAATTGCTTGTTGTATTTTTCCCTCAAATATATGAAATCTGACTTGTAAAATTAAACACATTGGTCTGTGAACTACTACTGGTTCTTTTGCACCGTATTTCAGAAAATATAGTTTTCTGGGAATATGAGGACATGTATAATGTGTTGCTTTTTTTTTTTTTTTTTTTAAAGATTCGGAGGGGTAATAGAGGTTGAAAAAACATCAGATGTCTTGACAAAATTCTTCATCATTTGAGAGGCTTTTTACGTGATAAGTTTGTATATTCCCTGCTTCAATAGACTTTTATAAAGTCCTTTTCCCAGAATATAATCCCCCTTGTGAGGATGTGCTTGGATCATTTTGCTAATCATGAGTTAGATGGTCAACGAGTAGTAGTACAGGAATAGAAGGTAATAATTCAAATTTGTTTTAATCTTATAAATTGCTCTTGACTCCTTAAGGAGGAGCCAGATAGTTAATATTTTAGGCTTTGTAGGCCTCTGTCACAACTATGCAACTATTAAACATTGTCATTGTGTTACCAAGGCGGCCATAGGCAGTATATGGCTATGACATTGAAATTTGAATTTTATGCAATTTGTATGTTTCATAAACCATTACTCCTTTTTTTTCTTTCAACCATTTTACCATTTAAAAATGGTAAAATACCCTTCTTAGCTTGCAGGCCATACAAGAACAAGTGGTATGCTAGATTTGGCCCATAGGTCGGTTTGCCAGCCTCTTTTAGACTTAAGAGAAACTGAGTCTCGCCGTTTTCAGAAGGCAGGTTGAGATCCCTGTGGAGAGGGTGGGGAGGCGCCTGCATATCCTGAATCCAGACCTGTTCTCTTTTCGCTGCACCCTACTGCTCTCTGCTGTTTGCAGAGATAATAGCATCTACTGGAAGGGAAAGTGGAATATTTATTGGAATGCCCTTATAATCAGGAAGAGCTGTAATTGAGACAAGACTGCGATTTATAGAAAATTGTGTAAAAAGAAAAGATTGCCGTTAGGATAGAAAAACCATATTAGTTGTAGCAATGAAAAATTTATAGCCAGCAACATAAAACTACGTATTGGAATAAGTAAGTTATTAAATAAAACCTTTATGGGTGTTGAGAAACCCTTCTTTTTGTTTGGGGGAGGGGGGTTTGAGGAGCTCAGAATCATGTGTCAATAATCCTTAGAACTGGATTTAGATGTCTGAGAAGCACTTTGCTCAGCCAGAAGCCTTTCACTCATGGTGTCCTGGAATCCTGTCGTTTTATTAGTCAGAGTGGTTTATATTCTCAGTGACTTTTTTCTGCTTCCCCCTTTATCTAGACCTCCTGGCCAGAACTGATGCTTTTGTCAATATTTGCTTGTGGGATCCCAGTTTAAGTCATTAATATGTATTAGGATAAGAGTCCTGAGGCTTGGCTCTCGCCACCTTCTGAGCTAATGGTCCTTCAGTCTGACAGCTCCATATGGCTGGCTTACTGCTTAGGGAGAAGGGAAAATGTTTTTATAGACTCCTTTTTCAATGTGAAATCAACACATATTTGTTCTAAAATAATTGTTATTTACAAAGACTAAAATCATTAGTCTAAGATCACCCCACCTCCAACAGTCAGCCCTTAGATATAGTTTCCAGGACTTCTTCCATGTTGGTTTATAAGTCATACTGTTCGATCGAAAACTAAAATTCTCCAGGGATCCTGGCCTATGTGGAAATGAACAAGATTGGGGAGACCTAAAGCAGAAATATGCTCCTTATCACGACTGATTACATAACACAGGTGTGTCGTGTGTGTAGCACTTCCCAAAGCTGTACCTGCCCTTGTGATACCAGGTGCTCTGAGCTAGAGAGAGAGGTACTCCAGGGCCTGTTCCTCCTCTTGTTTGTAGCCAGATGGGAATGTGGGCTCAGTGTTACCAGATTTCTGGTTGTTCAAGAGAAGTCTCAAATATTTTTTAAAATGCAAACTACTCCAACTTTTACATATTGGCTCAAATTTAAAAAGATGCATCAGATTTGCATTGGTGAGCTACTTGGTTCATGGATCACTTGTTTGCAGTCCTTTAGTCTTGTGGAGTGTCTGGTGGAGACCGTTAAGAGCTTTTTTGTTTTTAACTCAATCTTGTGTTCTGAATACTTTTCCGGGTTAGTAAATAACCCTTTAACACAACATTTCTGTCCTGTCATGGACTGTCTGCTATGTAGCTTGTCTGTGCATGCCACTAAGACTTGTGCAAGACACAGCCTTTTGGACATATAGGTTGTTCCCAAGATTTTATAAGTAGAAGAAATTTAGCATGCTTCAATACCTCCTGCGCCCCACTCCACCCAAAGGGCCTGGGGTATGAGGGAGGGAAGGGACATTTTTTCTAATTTAATTCTTAAGACTCATGTTCCATGTAGTCAGAACAGCACTTAGCACAGGCTAGGATTTTGTAAATATAGATAATAAATAATGTGTTTTAGCCTACACTTGTGAGTTTCACATCAAAGTATAAAATCTGATTAAATTATTGGTGACTTCAAAGGCAATTAGTTCTTCCTCTGGGCAAGATTTATGGCTTTATAAAAGGACTGGCATCCGTTTCAAAGCTTAATTGAAATGAGCATTTCCCAATGTGTTTTTTTTTTTTTTTTTGGAAAATGCCTAGTGATTTAAGACAGGATTTCCCAATCTCAGCACCATCGACATTTTGGGTCAGATAATTCTCTGGCGTGGGGGCCATCCTGTGCATGATGGGGTGTTTAATAGTGTCCCTGGCCTCTACCCACTAGATGCCAGTAGCACAACCTGCCCACAATTATGACAGCCTAAAGTGTCTCCAGACCATTGCCATGTAGCCCCTGGGGAGCATGGTCACCCCTCCAGTCTGCATTGAGAACCACTGATTTAATGCACCATGCTTTTGAAATTTAGCTCTGACAAAATTCTGATTGCTCAATATTTATCTTGGAAGCTCTTCAATATTTACATTTAATTTTATATCACTTTTTTCCTGAACATAAAATATTCCTTTTAGTGTTAGTATTATAGAATAAATAGCACACAGTTCTACCCTAAGAGGTGACAGTTGTTAGGAATTGGCTGTTCCTTCGCTTCAGATTTTTTAATGTATGTAATCACATTGATAATAAATTTCTTGTGGTGAAATGGGATCATACTAAGCTTTTGCTTCTTTCAGAAAACTTAGCAATGTTTCCTTGACGTCTTTTTAATTGTCAATAGTATATAGATTGTACATGAACATATCAGAAATGATGGGGCATGACCGAATTTTGGGATGCATTTCTTGGGGAAGAAACCTGATTTTATACAGGTATATAAATGTAGGTGTTTTAAACAGGTAACACGGGTTTGTTTTCACAATGTCTATTTTATACATATATATATATGTCCTTGCTGACTTTCCAACCCCTAATGCTATAGACATTTTGGCCAGCCTGGTATTTTCCATGTTTCTCTAGATGGCCACGTTCGAAGCCAGAATACAAGTTATACAGTCACAGAGGCTCTTCCAGGGTCTCGGTGGGAAATGCTGGGTAAGGACAGTGTGTCTCAACCTTTTTTTTCATCGTTATCCCCAAGGATCCATTTTAGACATTTTCTTCCTTATCATCTTCCTGTGAATTTTTTTAAAAAATGGAGGTGAAATTCACGTGACCTAAAATGAACCATTTAAAAATAGACACTTAAGGGGTTAATTTAGTACATCCACAGCGTTGTGCAACTACCACCTTCGTCTAGTTCCAGAACATTCCCATCACTTCAAAATAAAATCCCTATGCCCAGTAGGCAGTCTGCCCCCCTCCCCAGCCCCCAGCTTTGCTCCACCCCTGCCCCGGCAAGCATCAGTCTGCATTCTATTCATGTGGCATCATCTATTCTGGATATTTCATTTAAGCAAAATCATACAAAGTGTGACCTTTTGTGTCTGGCTCCTTTCACTTGGCATTATGTGTTCAAGGTCATCCATGAGCATCAGAACGCCATCTCTTTTTACAGCTCAGTGACATTCCATTGCCAGTATACCACAGCTTGGCTGTCCGTTGATGGACATTGGGGTTGTGTCACGCTTTGGGCTGTTGTGCACAGTGCTGCTCTGAACATTCGTGTACATTTCTGTTTTCAGTTCTATGGGGCGCATACCTGGGGGTAGACCTTCATGAAATTTAAGAGTATTGTATATCTTCTTGTGTACTGCGTACATTTCTGTGCTTTATACATAGAGAGTAAGATTTTTTTTTTTACCCCCTAAGAATCACATTTTTGCCCCTTGAGGGCCATATTGCCCCTGTTGAGAATGCATAGATGAGGGTGAAAGCAGTAGAGATGGGTGATCAGGAGAGAGATCTGGGATATATTTTGGAAGCGGTATGTAGAAGCCTTGCTGAAGAGTTGGGTAAGTTGAGGCAGGGGAGCAAAGGGGGAGTTGAAGTGAGTGGTCTAGACGTGTTTGCCCTTGAGCAACCTAGCGAGTGGTGGTTCCAGTTATTTATTTTTATTACACATTGATACGCACGCAGAGAGAATTATAAATGTAGTAGCTTTACCTTAGCCTCTGCAGGTTCGCAGGTCGGGCAGGGTCCTGTTGGACCACCTCCTGACCTCTGCTTTTTGATTTTTGAACTTGACCCATTAAACAGGGAAATGGAGTCTCACTTGGCTGAGGTGCGAGAGCACCCTTGCCTAATTTTTTTTGTTCCTGTCCCCTTTTAGGGTCAGGCTACCTCAACAAAGTTCTCTGCAGTCCCAAGCAGTGCTTTGCGGGGGTGGTAAGACCCTCACTACTAGACCTGCTTGCTAGTGTGTTTAAGAGAACGCAGTTAGAAAAGCCTGGTCTTTAGTCCTCGTGGGGAGTATAGTACATTATACTGATCTCTTCAGCCAGTGGAAATCTCTTTTGGAAACAGATAGAACATGAATCAATGAATGATTAAAAAAAAAACACACACACACACACAACATCTTAATACTAAAGATGTTATTGGGAATATTTAAGTCTTTTAAAATGCTTTTAACTTGTTGTTGGTTGTAGTGTGCAGGGGTTACTAGCAGTAGTAGTAACAGCCCTCAGAATGTTGTGTGCCTGGCCAGGCATTCCTTAATCCTTACAGTAAAATTAATTTAATTTAGCTTAACTCTCAAAATCACTTCAAATGTTTATTGAGTACATTCAAAGCAGCAGTTGACACAGATTGGCTACCTGATCCCCACCTCCTCTCATTTCCAGAAGAGGTGAAGAGTTCCCGCAGACACACCTGCTTCATCCCTGTGTGAACTGGTTGGTCTCAACACTGTCAGCGTTCGGGGCCAAAGATAATTCTTTGTTCTGGGGGCCGTCCTGTGCACTGTTACGATGTTTAGCAGGATCTCTGGCCTCTACCTACTAGATGTCAGCACCCCGTTCCCCAGTCTGACAACCAAAAATGTCTGCAGACATTGCCTCATGTGCCCTGGAGGGCAAAATCATTCCTGGATGAGAACCACTAGTTTATATGATTGAAACCAAAGCCCTAGAGGTTAATGAGAACTAGAAAACAATGCTATACCAGTGTTTAATAGATGCCAGGCACTGCTCAGATGGTTAATTTAGTGGATCCTTACAACTTGATGAGGGTAGGTACTTTTACTTTCCCTTTGTATTGTGTTATTAGTATCCCTTTTTGCCACTGCCAGGAAAGGAGGCTCAGAGATTCCAGGTATCTCTTGCCCAAGGTCACACAGCAAGTTATCAGCAGAGCTGGGATTTGAGCCCAGTCTGACTTCCGATCTGTGCTTGAATCCACTTCTGTGTCTAGAATCTTTCCCACTGTATTATGTTAAACACAGTGTGGCAGGTCCTGGCACTGGAGCTGAGGTTAGCTCCTGTATCCTGACTGGTATATTGACTGGCCATGGTGTACGAGTTCAGTCTATTGAATCTTCACGCCGAATGTCTGTATCTGGCAGGGAGGAGACCCAAGCGAGTGCCCACCCACCTGTCCGAGCACTTTTGAAGTCCCCGTGATGTCTTGATTCCTAATGACTTTGCCACTAACAGCTTTCTCTTAAGGACCAGATCGCCTCAGAGTTGGTTTCTTGTGCCTCCGAGGCCAGCTGGCCATTTTGTTGCCTGTCACACATTTAGTAACAGGACCAATAACATTGAACTGTTTAGGTAAAGGGGCAAGATATAAAGACTCTCTAGGAGGCTCTAGCTGGCTCATCTGAATGCTTCATTTTGTTAAATGGTTTGATGTCTGTCATCCCTCCCCTCACCCAGTGGATGAGGCTCAAGGGAGCAGGATGTGGTAGTTTTAAGATACTTTTAAAATCCTTAGGCATAGGTATGACTCTCCACCCTCCTGTCAAAATTTGAAACATAGTGAAAGGGAGATAATATACCAACGTCTCCTTACTCCATCTGGGGTGGAGTTTAACTTCATCCTTTGAAATGAGAACCCCAAGCTCTCCCAAGGGGTCGAGTTGGCCTCTGGGCAGGTGCAGTAACTGTGGGAGCCCGCCCCTGTGACTTCCACAAACGGATAGCATGCCGTTTGTAAGCCTGGGCCTGGTCTCTGCATCTGGACCATGGTGGGGGCTGGTTTAATCGTTACTTGAGATTTACACCCGTGAATGGGCCAAACCAATTTCAGTGGCGGCTTAGCCGATTTGTCTTAGAGCTTTGTGTTTAATAGAATAACTGGGGAGGCCTCTTTCCTTTGTGGCTTTAACGGTTTAACGTTGGGTTAAAGCCCTTTGCTTTGAAATAAAGGGCCAGCCAGCCAGCCATGCCTGCTCCACCCCATCTGTGGCACTCTGGTGGCCTTTTTGAAATCCAGTACGATTTCTCTACTCTCCCCGCACCTACGAGTTGTATTTTTTTATTTGTAAATCTATATTTTAACAAGTACCATACTTTTTCAGCGTCACCAGCCTCCACGAAGACGGGACAAGCAGGGAGTTTATCCGGCAGCCCGAAACCTTTCTCTCCTCAAGCGTCCACGCCAATCACAACGAAAACGGACAAAACGGCCACCACTGGAAGCATCCTGAATCTTAACCTGGGTCAGTTGAAATTTTTGGAAGTCTCTTTTTGTGGCAGTTAGGAATATTTTTGCAAGTCGTGATGTTCTCTTTTGTGTGTGGTGCCTGAACTCTGAACTCTTCTGAGCAAACTATTTAAAAAGGCGCCATGGCCGAAGATGAAGAGAGATCCATAAAAGGAACAAGAAAGGGATTTCTCGGGGCTTGTTGACATGCAAGTTGTTTTATCTTGAAGTGCCTTAGGCCAGTGTTTACACCTCACTTGCCCTTGACCACAGTACCCCAGTTCTCATATGTGTAAATGTACGTATTTAAAGAGCTGTAGGTGTACTTGATGTGTATCAAGTATTAAGATCAGTAAGGTAAAATGTGTTAATGTGATAAGGAGAGAGATGGGCAGGATGTGGGTGGGGACAAGAGGCAGTAGTTCAGGGAAGGCCTATTTGAGTGGAGAGGTGCATGGCAGGATAAACCAGCCACGCCAGTAACAGCAGAAACATTCTAGAAGCAACAAGAATGTTCTAGACAAGAATGTACAGGCCCTAGGGTAAGGATGAACTTTGTGTTATAGAAGTGGCAAGGAGGCCCAGGTAGCGTGTCCCAGTAGGAAAGGGGGAGACATGAGGTCAGACCGCACCGGGACCTTGAAGGCCCTGGCGGTGGGGTGCGGTTTGAGCAGTGAACCGACTTAGCATTTTAGAAGGACCTCTTTGGGTGCTGGCTTGAGAGCAGCCAGTGTTAGCTGTTCTCAACCAGAGCCAGTTCCTCCTTCACCCCAAGAGACACTTGGCCGTGTCTGGGTACATTTCTGGTTGTCACAACTGGGAGTGGACGATGCTGCTGGCATCTAGTAGGTTAGGTAGAAGCCAGGGATGTTGTCGAAGACCCCGCAGTGCTCAGAGGAGGCCCCCACGGCCAAGAATTATTGGGTTGTGCCAGTAACTGTGTGGACAGATTTGGTCGTGGCAGGAGAAATAGGAGCCAGGAAACCAGTTTTCGATTCTGTAAGTTTGAGATGCTTACGAGGCTCCCAATAGGAGAAGTGAAGAGGGCGGGGTGCTCTGAGGCCAAGTTAAGGCAGGAGGTATAATGCTGGGAATCTTGGTTTATACAAGGGGTTGGGGTAGAGCCCCAGTTCTCATAGTGGGGGCAGGCATGGGGCGTGGAGTGGGGTGCTACTGGCATTTAGTGGTTGCAGGCCAGGGATGCTGTTAAATGTCCCACAGTGCCTAGGACAGCCCCCCATAATGGAATTATCTGGCTCCAGTGGCAGTAATGCTGAGAGATTAACCCTGGTCTGGAGCATAAAGGAAGAGTGAGGACCCCGGACACTTGAGCAGAGGAGGCTGAAATGGAGCAGTGGACAAGGAGGAAGCCACACCAAAGGAGGAGGGTATTGTCCTAGAGGCCTTAAGGAGACAGCAGCCCCGCCTCATCTGCAGTTTGGCTTTCTTGGTTTCAGTTACCCATGGGTTAGCCAAGGTCCGAAAATACTCAGTGGAAATTTCCAGAAATAAACAATTCATAAGTTTTAAATTGTGCGTCATTCTGAGTAGTATGAAGAAATCTCACACTATCCAGCTCCGTCCTTCCCGGAGAAATGAATCATCCCTTTGTCCAGCGTCTTCACACTGTCTATGCTACTGGCCCGTTAGTCACTTAGTAGGCGTCTTCATTATCAGATCAACTGTTGCGGTGTCGCACTGCTGTGTTCAGGCAGCCCTTATTTTCCTTAATAATGGCCCCAAAGAACAAGAGTAGTGATGTTGGCGATTCAGACATGCCAAAGAGAAGCCATAAAGTGCTTCCTTTAAGTGCAAACTGAGCACAGTACAGTAAGATTATTTGAGAGAGGAAGAGGCCACATTCGCATAACTTTTATTATTCTTTATTGTTATAATTCTATTTTATTATTAGTTATTGTTGTTAATCTCTTACTCTGCCTAATTTAGAAATTAAATTATCAGAGGAATTTAGGAATAGGTAATAACACAGTATAAGTAGGGTTTGGTACTATGTGCAGTTTCAGGCATCCACTGGGGGTTGGACTGTATCCCCCACAGGTGGGGGGACTGCTGTATGGGGTGTTTAGGAAGGGATGGGTGGCCACCTGTCTGCAGGGCTGCTCCAGCCTTTGGTGGTCAGTGCCTTCCTGACTCATCTCGTCCTGCAGTGCCATTTTCAGGTGGAGAAACTGAGGGACCCAGAAGGTGGCAGGGCTGGCGCAGGCCACTGTCTCCATGGAGACCAGTGCCTCATTCATCCTGGGTCACCTATTAGTGCATCCTGGATGTGATCGGACAGTCAGGTGGTGGCTTTAGGGGCTCCAGTTCCGATTGACTGGTAGGAATTCCTCACTTGAACAGCAGGGCACCCATTTGCTTCCCTAGGGAATGCTCACTGTTCTCAGTAGGGTGGTTTGCTTTCTCACACCCTCCTCCCACCTCCACACCCCGAAAAGAAATGCCATGCAGAAGCTTTCTCACGGTCACATTTCCTCTTTGCCCGTCATGCGTGGCAAGAACAGCTGCTTTCCTAAACCAGGCGGGCTTTGGGCATCCTCGTGATAACTGTGGGTCTTTCGATGTGGCTTGACTCATGTAGGGAATGCAAGATTTCTTCCTGTCATGTGTTTCGGTTGGTGGGCACAGCGGAATCTGAGTCTCTGTTGCAGAAGTGAAGCTCCCTGCTAGCTCTTCCCATTCTGGGACATGCCTCGTTTTGTCAGTGGAAATGAAAGCATTGGGAATGCGGGTGTTTTTAAGG
Organism: Pteropus vampyrus; assembly: GCF_000151845.1. Classification (NCBI taxonomy): domain Eukaryota; kingdom Metazoa; phylum Chordata; class Mammalia; order Chiroptera; family Pteropodidae; genus Pteropus; species Pteropus vampyrus. The sequence continues at coordinate 643,586 of NW_011888928.1, forward strand.
GCTGAGATTTTAATTACCTAATGGGAAAAGGATCAGATGGGGAGCCATGGATGGGTAGAAAAGTCGGAAAGTGGAGGAAAATGCTAAAAAATTCTTGAGCATCCCACAAATGGTTTAATGGGACTTGAATTTTGTCTCATCTGTTTGAGCAGACAGAAATCAGACAGCACCAAGGATAATGACAGTATTAGATCTAAAAAAACCCCAGTATTTAATTTAAAAATTTATACTTGCAGAGCAAAATTATAGAGATGAAAACAAATCAGTGATTGCTGGGGTTTGGGGGTGGAGGAGAGGGGAGGGATTGACTACAGATCACTAAGGGGTTCTTTGGCAGATGGAGTTTCTCTACATTGTTTGTGGTTATGCAAATCTATGCAGGTGTTAATATTCATAGATCTGTATTCCCCCAAAAGTGAATTTTACTCTCTGTGAATTAAAACTATTTAAAAAAAAAATACAACAATCTTCAAGGTAGGTAATAGCCCCATTTCACAGAAGTGGAAACTGAGACCCAGAAAATTAACTACTCAGACCTGCTCGTACGTAGCTTGGGCTCTTAACCCAGATACAGAAACTGAAATGCTATGAGACAGGCATTGCTTTGACTTTCATTTGCCCTTCACTGTGCCTCTCGTGCTGTTGGCTAAGTAGGCCAGGGGTCAGGGGGTAAGGTGACAAAGCGGAGTGGGCAATCACACGGAGGACAAAGTACTTTTCTGCCAGTTCACCCTGAATTTTCAAGAAAAACAGAAATCCAGATTTTGATGCGAACTCTCCTAGTTTTTAAAATTTGGCAACAATTTCATCAAAAACCAAAACTACCTTGGGCCAGACAAACAGATAGAACTGAAAAGAACAAAAACTAGCCCACGGGTCATCCATGGTTACTCCACTACTCTTACAGTTAATTTTGGTGCGAGACAGGGGACGGTTTCTGCAGACCATTCTCGCCCCGGTTGGTGACACACGGTCCCTTATTGGCTGTCTTGGGCCTCTTCTCTTGGCTCCATACAAGGAGCCTGGCCCTGGAGGATTGCTATGCCCCCTTCTGTGGCTCCAAGGCGATTATAAATAAGTCATAGATAAGAATGAATTGAGGAGGCCATTGGGATGTGAGCGCTATTGGCATCCAGTGGTTAGAGGCCAGGGTTGCTGCTAAACATTGGCCACGACCCTTTCACTGCCACCTCCCCCCACAAAGACCTACCCAGCCCCAAATGTCAATAGTGCCAACATTGAGAAACCCCAAGAACACACATATGTGTTCATTATCTGTGTTCCATTTCCTTCTTTCCCATTCCAGTGCCTAAGTGTTCTACTAAGTGTCACTTTTTTCATCAGACACGTTGGCTTTCCACATCAGGACACAGAGATCTGCTGCCATCTTATTTTAGCAGCTGCATTTTGATCCATTTCAAGGAGAACTGTAACTTTAAGGTGCCACCTTATTTATTCACGCTTGGTTGTTTTCCACTTTTGCTGTTGTAAACAGCTGCAGTGAAGACCTTTTGGCCCATACGGGACTGTATCCAGAGAATAAATTTCCAGAAGGGGACTCGCGGGTCAGAAGCCATGCACAGTTGACATTCTGAGGGACAATGCCAAATTGCCCTCTAAGGGGGCGATTCTGATTTATGCTCTCTCCAGAAATCAAAGATGGTGCCTCTTTCTCTAGCGTGGGTACTTTTTTTTTCCATCTCTGGTTTCCATTTATAGCCTGAGCTGTCTTCATATCATCTGAAAAGTTCAAAATGTTGGCAGCGAGGGTAGATTCTGAAGATATTCCTGATATAGAAGGGCAGGGGTGGAAGGAGTCCTCAGAAGCGGCTGCGAACTAAACGAGAAATGGCAGCTCTTCTCCCTGTGGAGCTAGGGGAGAATCAAATATGGCTGAAAAGTTTCAGAAAGATAATTTCGTTTGGCTGACCTCCTGAAGATCTGCTCCCAGGGACCTGATCCCAGCCCCCTGGCTTTTGTTGGTTTCTTGTTAGAATAAACTTTACGGTACCTTATTGACTTGGGCAATAAGCTTATTTTGTAAAATGAGATGCTTTACCTTTTTTTTTTTTTCCTGTTGATTATGACTAGTCCAGAGTTCAGTCTTTTTAGGCTAAAGTTACGAGATTGCGTGAACTGTAACACACACACACACACACACACACACACAGAGAGTCATTTTGGTGAGGTGTAGGTCTCTTTCTGTGAACCCTAAGGTGCTGCTATTACTGCAAATAATCCAGGGTTAAGGCAGATCATGAGTTTGCTTTACTCTCATGGAAGATGGTACACGACGAGGCTCTCAACCTTAGCTGCCATTAGAATCATGTGGGCATTTTTTTTAAAAGATCAGTGCCCAGGCCCTTCCCCCGGGTCAGTTAATTCGAGAGTCTCTGGGGGTGGGGGGGTGGCCGAGGCATTAGGATTTTTTTAAAGCTCGACAGGTCATTTCAGTGTGCAGCCAGGTTTGCAGTCACAGGGACTAGAACAAGGGGTGACACAATTTATAGCCTGCAGACCAAATCTGGCCCCCTACCTGTTTTTGCAAATAAAGTTTTATTGGAACACAGTCACACCCATTCGTTTACATGTTGTTTATGTTCAGTTTTTTACCAGAGCCCACATAGTCCACAGAGCCCAGTTTATTCTCTAAGCTTATACAGAAAAAGTTTGCTGACCCCTGAAACAGTAGCTTGTGTTTTTCAGTAGCTACTGTATGGAATCTATTAACCATATAGGGATGTTATTGATCATTTGCGCTGTGCCCCTCCCCTATCCCACTTCATGGAAACTTTTTTTTTTTTTGGGGAGATACTTCTAACTTATGCTTGAAAAGACTGTCTTTTCCCTCTGGACTCCATTATGCTTTCTCCTTCCAGAGAGCAGAAATTATGAGACAGGCCTCACATTCTTCCGCTTTTGCTGTCATATTAGCAGCTCAACTGTCGAAATCCTTAAGTCCTATTCGTAAGCTCTTTAATCGAATCTTTTTGTCTTTCTCTTTCCCTGGTCCTCCTCCTCCTCCTCCTCCTCCTTGCTGTTTTATCATCGTTTCACTCTGTTCCCTTTGTAAGGTGCTCCTCGAGTAAATCTGAATGAACATTCTTTTTCTGAAGTGACGGTGTTGTCTCTTGGAGCATCTTCAGTCCTGGTGCTGATAGGCTCTCTGAATAGCCCCTGGTCAGCATAGAGTGCATGTGCACACGCATGCTCACATGCATGTGTACACACACACACACACACACACACACACAATGCTCACCTATATACACACATGAGTATGTAATAATGCACATGCTTACATACATGCACGTGGATGCACACATGCATGCAGTGCTCACACGCACATGTTTGCACAGACATGCGTGCAGTGCTCACATGTACGTGCATGCACATGCTCACACATGGATATGGTTTATAGAGCCTGTTCTTGAATGACAAGGATGCTGTCTCTGCTTCCTTTGGAATCTCCACAAGTGTGGGGAAAAGGCCCTTCCTAATCTCAGCGGAGGCGCTATTTATGGTGATAAAGTCAAGTCGGAGCAATTAGTTACTCTGGTCACCTATGAATGTGTTGTGTGGGGCATTGGGGAAGCCACCTGTGATCACTTAAAGGGACGAGTCACCGGATGTGCAGTGTAAGGGAGTGTCCCCTTCCTAGGTGAAGGAGAAGGTGCGTGACGCATGTTGGAAAACAGAAAAGAATCGAGAGGAGAGTGTGAAGGCTTTGACCAGCTCTTGCAGTCCAGCTCTCAGTCGGTATCTAGGCCTCTTTAGCAGCCTGGTGGGCGTTGGTGGCATGCGCTCCCAGCTGGTGGGGCCAGGCTCAGGGGTGGCTTTTCCTCCTTGTCCTTGCTTTGATGCCACATACTTTCTGATTGATTTTTCTGGGATCGGGCATGGTAGGGAGGAAGCCCACATTCTCTGCTTGGTGTCGGTTGCAGGGGATGCTGGAGAGTGACAAGGCAGGTTGAGAGAGAGGCATTGCTCCTGCATATAAAGTCTCTCATGGCTTTCTAGACCTTTGCAGCCACCTTAGTTTTGCCCCCTTCTTATGTTTTGGGGACACTAGAGGAGGCAGCAGAGGAAGTGGGGAAAGAATTCAAGAAATGCAAACTTAAGGACCCTTTAGAACCTGGTCCGATTGGTCATATAAAGAGCCCACAACAAAAGTTGGGTGGAAGCGGGACCCCTGGGCCTGAGCCATCATCAGTCAGAGAGAGGCCCCTGCCTGGGATCAGAGCAAGGAGCTCGGACTCTCTCCTTCTGGAGAGGACACAGATTCACTACCCAGGGCTCATCTAGTCACCTGTCCTCAGATGCTGTGAGCCAAAGGGAGGTGCAGCAGGCTGGCAGGAAGGAAGGTCTCCCTCTCTGGTACCTGCCCTCTCTTTCTCACGTGAGCTCCAGACTAGGTCCGGGCGAGGTAAGAATGAAAAGCGAAGCCTCTGCAGTAAACGAGGAGCTGGGGCCCCCGTTACCAGTGTGTGTTCTCTGAGGGGCTTGACATCTCTACAGAGCGTCTCTGATCTGGGCCTGGAGTTGAAAGCACCTTCTGCCCGGCCTTGCTGTCACTTTATCTGCTAATTGAGATTGAGCCTATTACTGTAACCTTTGGTTTTCGAGATCCCAAATGGTGCTGAGTTCCACAGACAACCATCTGGCTGGGACCGTGCATTTTTTTAAATATTGAAAGCAACCCAGGCGACTGTATAGCGGACTGACGAAACCTGCCGAATGTTTTCTCGGGCTATCATCTCCCAAGTCAGCCCATGTCACTGAGCAGGTGATACTGTTGGGACAAATGACAAAATCGTTTTAGGTTTTGCACCCCACTCTCATGGTCTAAAATGTGCGTCTACAAGAAGGAAGCTATATGATGAGCACTGTTTGTTCGTCCCTCCAACACCTGGCCTTACGAGGGTGCGATGATGTCTTCCAGATCGAAGCAAGGCTGAGATGGACTTGAAGGAGCTAAGCGAGTCGGTCCAGCTGCAGGCCGCCCCCGTCCCTCTCATCTCTCCCAAGCGGCAGATCCGCAGCAGGTTCCAGCTGAATCTTGACAAGACGATAGAGAGTTGCAAAGCACAATTAGGTACGTATGTTTTTTACGGTTCGTTTTTATCATCATCATCGTTATTTGTGGGGTTTCCACCTGGGTGAAATCAAAGTTGGATTCTGGCTGCGTTGAGCAGTTGTTTTAACCTTGAGTTGCTTGTTCAGCTAAAAATACATTTCCACGCATGGCAAAATCGTTCAGATTTGCTGGGTCATTGTTCCGATGGGCTCTTTGAACTCCTCAGAGTTTTTTCTTTGGTGGCGGCAGCCTGCAGACCCGAGGTGCAGGTTGTAAGACAGTTTGGGAGCAGAAGGGGCCTCTTGTGTTTGCGTCTGCGCTCCCTGTCAGTACTTGTTAGCATCTCGGCGTCAGAATGCAGTGTGTCCCACAAGTGTCCAACACAGACCTGTGTCCAACACAGACCTGTCCCCTCCAGACTGGGCCCTCCCCACCTGGCAGACCCGACCTGCTTCTGTCCATATTGCCTCCCTTCCTCTTCCCTTGTGCTACCTGCCTTCATGCTGCCTACCTGAATCCTGTCCCTAAGGCTGAGCTCGGTGTCATCTCCTCTAGGGAGTCTCCTCTGACTGCCCTCCCCATCTGCTGGCCTCCTTGATACTTGATTGCTGGGAAGCATCAGTGGTCTTTTGTGTGGGGGTACCCTTCCCAACCCAGACTGGAAGCTCCTTGTGGGCAGGGAGGTTCCTTACAAAGGTTTGCCTTCTCCAAGGTACTTGGTCTTATGTACACACTAGTGCTCTGGAATATCGATTGAATAAGTAAATAAAGAAGTGGAGGATAGCTGGGCTTCAGGAGAGAGAGCCCAAGGAGCTGTGGCTGGGAGTCGTCAGGCTGTCAGCAGAGAGCATTCCTTTTGGGTTACCTGTTCGGTTAGGACATTGAGTAGCAGGGATGAAATTTTGCAGGCCATTCAAATATCCCTCTTGGGTCCTTCTACATAGCTGGTCTAACTCCTTGATTTGTTGCTATCATTTATGAGGATTTTAATACTTCGGTTTACTGACGTTTCCTGTGCAGCCTGCACTGTGCTAAGTAAGCGCTGTGCAGAGATTGTCCTGGGAGGTTGATAGTGTTATCAGTTCCATTTTGCAGTGAAGAAATTGAGGCTCATTCAGGGTCACGTAGCTAATAAGAGCGGAGGAGCAGGATTTCGGTTTATATCCTTTGGGCTCTGGTACCCTAGCTTTTCCTATCACACATCTTTCTGTCTGACCATTAGCTACACTAGCACAAGCCCAACGACCCAGAAATTATACCAGATCTGGGTTTTATATTTTGACTTCTGTTTTTGTTTGCGCCCCGGTGGAGGCAGATGTAATTCACCAGAGATTCGGCTGGTGTCTAGTGCTCTGGGATGTTGATGGCTCTTGTCATTTTGCAAGTTTGCTTGCAGTGTGTCTGGGCCAGGATAGTGACCCACTGCTCTAGAATGAAGGCAGTAAGAGTTGCTTGGGATTTCATCTTTTCAAAATTTTCAGATATAGTATTATTTGCCCACTGCCTGTGGACATTCATCGCTGGGAGCAGGAGACATAAGTGGGTTAAATGGAACTATTGTTAGTAATAATGCTTTCGCCCATTCTCGTTTGTGTGTATGTGAAACACCTGCTGTTTCGTCTTTCCCTTTTGATGGAGACATGGAAATTGGTGACTTTCCTTTTGGCTCCATTATAAGTGCACGAACAAAGCAGACACAATGACATTGACTCTGTGTATCAGCTCAGAGTGCAAGATGGGGACTGGGTCACCTGGAGACGGTGCCCCTCACCTAAAGGGGCTGGTGGCCTCTCAGCACAAGCCCGCCATCTTGATTTCTCTGCGAAATTTCCTGATTTGTGAATGGGGCACCAAGTTCCAAATTAAAAAATGAAAAACAAACAGTAAAACACCTGCGGGCCCAGCCACTGCTTCCCAAATAAAACGTGTCACAGGCTTGCGGGCCGTGAGGTTGCCACCTCTGCCTTAAAGCTTTGGCTTATTTCTTTGTGCCCTGGACACAAAGCGGGAAGGACTTCAATGCTTTGGGAATGCCTGGGAAGGGTGCTGGTGGTGAGTCAGGAGCCCAGGGTTTTGGCCTTGCCTCTGTCTTATTTTTTTTGTGTGTCCTGGGCCAAGTGATTTCTCTGGGCCTCTGTTTTCTGTTCTGTAAAATGGATCAGTTTTAGCAGCTTATCTCTGATGTTTCCTTCCATCCATCCCATTTTCTGTATCCCAGTTAGTTACCAATATTGTAAAGATTTAGCTCCAGATAAATTCAAAATTTATGCCGTTTGGTCCCCTGTCATCTTTGAATGTTGATACCTGAAACCAAACACAAGTTCCCTTTGTCACCTGTCATCAGTGGCAACATGAGTTCCCTGCTGACCCCACCAGGCCAATGTGATGCGATTTGAAATGTATTTTTTTTTTATTTCCAGCATTTGGCGTGGAAAATGTTTGCGTTTTTGGTCCTGCTCTTTATTTTGTGACTGCGCCACATGCTGGGTTTTCTTTTTGAATTTAGGCATAAATGAAATCTCAGAAGACGTGTATACGGCCGTAGAGCACAGCGACTCAGAGGATTCTGAGAAGTCAGACAGTAGCGATAGTGAGTACATCAGCGATGATGAGCAGAAGTCCAAGAATGAGCCAGAAGACGCCGAAGACAAAGAAGGTCGTCAGATGGACAAAGAGCCATCTGCTCTCAAAAAAAAGCCCAAACTGGCAAACCCAGTGGAAATTAAAGAAGAAATGAAAAGCACATCATCGCCAACCAGTGAGAAAGCAGATCCAGGTTCAGTCAAGGACAAACCAAGTCCCCAGCCTGAGAAGGACTTTTCAGAAAAAGCAAAACCCTCACCTCATCCCACAAAAGATAAACCGAAGGGAAAAGATGAGACGGATTCCCCCACAGTCCATTTGGGCCTGGACTCCGATTCAGAGAGCGAACTTGTCATAGATTTAGGAGAAGACCATTCTGGGCGGGAGGGTCGAAAAAATAAGAAGGAACCCAAAGAACCGTCTCCCAAGCAGGATGGTAAGTGATTGTACAGTTTCCAGTTTCTTGATTTGGTTTCACATGACACCTTGCACTTGTAGTATCAAAAGTTATGTGACCCTCTAACATCACCAAAGGAGGCACAACAAAGCTTTGACTGACTCAGGGTCACCTAGCTAGCTGGTTACCTGATAAGACTGGGACTTAAACTGGGCCTCCTCACCTTGAACCCGGCCAATACCCAATGGGGTTGATTTTTAGTGCGGATATAATAAGTTAGGAAGTAGTAGTTGCTTCTAGTAATCAAGTCATTTTTAGCTTAAGCAGCTTCTTTATACTCAATATGCTCACTCTTTTCCTTGAAGTGTCAACATTTAGACAGTTGACAAGGCTGAAATTGTTAGGCGTGTTCAGTTTGAAGATCTCGATGAGTTTACCTGCCCTTTCCTCCCCTTATGTTGCCCAGGCATCTCAAAGTGTGTTTTCTTACCAGAATATGAGACCGTGTGGGTAGGTGGTGCCAGAATGCCCAGTGCTTCTTAGGGCACTGGAAATCCACACAGCGTTGTGTGGTGTGCGCCTGAACTGGTCTTTTGCCCCACCCACCATATTTAGATTTAATTGACCTGAGCTCAGATTTCTCAACCCTGGCGCTACTGACACTTGGGGCTAGGTAATTCTTTGTGGTGGGGGCTGTCCTGTGCATTGGAGGATGTTTAGCAGCATCCCTGGCCTCTACCCACTGGATGCTGGTAGCACCTGCCCAGTTGTGGCAGTCAAATGTGTCTTGACATTTCCAGATGTCCCCTGGAAGGCAGAATGTCCCCTGGTTGAGAACGACTGCCTGAGTCTCAGCAGTGCTTCTGTTGCTGGTTTTATAGGCTGAACCAGCAGTGGCTGTCCACAGGCCTGCTGCAGCCAGGCATGTTAGCAAACCCTCAGAAGGCACGTGGGAATGATTTGAAGGGTGTCCTTTCCATTGACAAAGCAGTCAGCACATTTTCTGTTGGTTTGGCAAGTGGTTAGTGAGGGGATCCCAACATGCCCAAGAAAGGTAATGAAGAATTCATTGAGGGCCCGGGAGAAACATTGACCAAGGGTAAATGAAGACGATATAGCCCCGTAAAACATATGTACTTTGTGAGTAGCTTAAGGGGTCACCAGGGTTAATTTTTGATTATGCCTAACTTGTGACAGGAGCTAGCTTCTCAACCAGACCCTTGAGTTAAGATGTGATTCTGTGTCCCCTGGGCATACTCTGGCTGCTTAAAAGGGAAGTCACAGACAGGCCTTGAGGATCTTTCCTCTGCGATTGTGTCATAGTCTGAGCTGTTCTGGAACCTTTATTTCTGCAGGTCATCAAGCGAGGCTGACATGTCTCTGCATGTGCAGGAGGGAGAGAGAGAGCACTTGAGTGAGACAGGAAGGGTAGACCACCACAGCATCCCTGAGTCATCTCTTAGATTTGCGGATGGCTCTAAAAATGGGCTTTGAAGGACCGCCTCTCATGTTGCAGAGAACAGTAGGAATAGCATTTATTCCATGAGATTTGTGGGAATATTTGGGTATAGATGGCAGTGTTCCTATAAATGATACTGAAATATATTTACACTGTCCCCTTCTTTCTGGAACAGATCTTTTCATTGATTGGTTTTATGCTCCTTCCTCTTCCAGAAGGGATTTGTGACAGATTCACATGAATTCATAATCATGAAACAAAATGCAAATACGATAGAATAGTGAAAGGTCTGGGAAGAGTTTGTATACAGAAATACATAGTGTTTCATCCTTCAGAGTTAGCAAAGTTGGGATTCATTTTGGCTCCGAGCTGCCCAGCAGTCAGAGCAAAAGAGGAAACACAGTTTCTTAAAACAGTGGTCCCCAATCTTTCTGGCACCAGGGACCAGTGCCCCCATGAAAGTCTCATGCCTGAGGATTTGAGGTGGAGCTGAGGTGGTGATGCTAGTGCTGGGGAGCAGCTGCAAATACAGATGAAGCTTCGCTCCCTCGCCTGCTGCTTACCTCCTGCTGTGCGGCCTGGTTGCTAACAGGCCACGTACCGGTCCGGTCCGTGGCCCAGGGATTGGGGTCCCAGCCTTAAAAGATCTCATATTTTCCAAACAATAAAAAAAAAAAATCCAGTCAATTACATGAAGCAGAGCTCTTCCTTGCACTGATGTTGGAGGGAAATTTCTCCAGGATGCCCTGAGTTTGCGGTGGAGGATTAAGCTGAAGATGATTCTAAAATATAATTCAGTTAGAGCAGATTCCCAGGGGTTGGGGAAAAACCAACTATTCTTAAATTCCAGATCCTCCCCCTGACGATGGTTTGGGCTTGAAGAAGAGGCTTCGTGTCCGATTTCCTATTCTGCAGAAGAGCATCTTTTCAACGATGTGCTTTTATGAATTTATTAAAGCGAAGGGCATTTTAGAGTGTGCTCTGGTGAACTCTAACATCCCTTCGGCTAGGAATTCAGCTTATGCATAGAATGTGAATCCTCATAATACTAAAACAGCTTGTAATAGCAAGTGATGACAGAACAGGCAAAGGGAGCTCACTTAGAGACCTGTGCTCACCTGTAACATCGGTAACTTTTAAAAAAAATCCTCATTTTACATACAAAACAGTAGCCAAACTCTGGAATAAGTAGGTTAATTTGACGGGGGCAGCATCTGCATGCTGGCCATTCAGGGAGCAACACTTTTTTGGGCTATAGGTAATTGATGACATACTCCGAGTTTCTAGAACAAACAGAATTTTCCAGAGCCTTTTGTTTTTCCTCTTCATGAACCATCAGAATCCCCTAGAAATTCAAATACATTAGTGTCTGAATGATAACCCCCAAAGAGTGTTTTGGGCGTAGAATCTTTTCAGATTGCAAATGCCAGTTATTTACTTGGAAAAGTGGGCTAGGCGTGATTCCTGCAGAGCAATATGCAAAGCTGGCCGTTTGCTTTTACAGATCAAGAGAGAGAAAAGGATCTTTTTGTGGTTGCCCTTGGACTGAGGCGGAGACTAGGCTAGCTAATCAGTAATAATAGTGTATTTTTAGGTCACATGGCAGAAAAGAAGATGGTATTGAAGGTACTTCTGCAGGTTAGGAACCCTACCTGGAGACCATTCCCTCTGTGGGTTCTTAGAAGGGCCAGGTTCAAAGCTACCTGCGCCCCTGAAAGGGGCAGGTTCTCTATCCAGTGTTCGGCAGGTTGTCCTGGGGAAGGGTTGAGGCTCCTCACTGCAGGAAGAGCTCCCCTTCCTGTCCCACCCCATACCCTTGCCCATGAACTTGGCTGAGCTCTCCTCTCCAGAGGGGCAGGAGGGCCAGCCAGATGCAATAAGCACCAAGAAAGCCTCCCTTGTCAGAAAAGTCATCTTGTCTTTCCTTCTCCATTTCCTTGGTGTTCCAAGACCCACAGCTCACTGAAAATCTTCCCTAGAATAATCAAGACTCAGGTCTTTTCTAGGAGTTACAAATCTGGAAAGACGGGCGGAGTCTTCATTAAAAGGAGTTTGATATCCAAGCACATCATCTACGATTGGGGTGCTGACTTGCAGCTGTGCTTAGTGTGTGATCCTTGTGGGGAGGCTCACCTTGCCAGCGATAACTGACCCCTGTTCTCTAAACAAGCCCTCACATTGTTGCCCCTGTCTGTGCCGCTCAGTGCTTCTGGCTCTAACCTGCCTTCCGGCCCCCCTTGCTCACTGCCTCCCTCACTCACCGAAATGTTCCCTGTTTAAACATGTCTTGGCTAATGCTATTTCCCTCCAGAGTCTCAGCTCTGCCTGGTGAAACCCAAACCTCCACCCCCATGGCCCAGCTCCTCCCAGAAGACCTACTCCGTAAAGCAGCTTTCTCCAAACTTGAGGCATTCATGTTCATTATCTTTGCCATTCTCAAGTCCTGCTTGTATATAGTTATTGACTTAGTATTTTTATTTGAAACGACTTACTCTTTAAAAAAAATGAAACCCATTTTCCATCACTTGACCATCACACAATAGGTAAACCAGTATTGCTTGCTATACCTGTAATACATTTATCGCAAGAATAAATAAAATCCAAAGGAAGCCCCTCAAATTCTAGATAATACATCGTGTCTGGAAGGTTCTGGTCTTGGGGTGGAATCCCATTTAGTGTTAGGCGTCAAGGCGCGGGTTGCCAGGCTGAGACTTTGTCCTGGAGGGACTCAAACGAGGTTAAAGGGACACTTTTGGTTTTGAATGATTTAATGTTATTCGGTGCCTCGGCCATTGGGAACCCATCCGTTTCTTTGGGGTACACGCTCTAGCCAGAGGGTTTCTCTTAATTCCTGTATTGACTTTGGCTGGGTCTTTCTCTTAGTGTCCACCCAATTCTGACTTCAGAAGACAGGACACTGGTAGTGTGACTGTTCGTGCACTGCCTCCTCCTCAAGTTCACGGGCATCTTGAGGGCACGGGCTGGGTCTGGTTCACCCCGTTTTCCCCAGAGGCTTTGACATGTCCAGATGTGAGCAGGTGCTCACAAGAGGAGGCTGTGATAGCTGAGATAGAAGATGCTAAGTAAATAAGGTGAGAATATGTAGGGGGGGGGAGCAAATTTTGGGGACGTACCTGGACCCGGGTTGTTTCCCCCAGAACTTGCTGGCCGGGAGACCCTGCAGGCGAACCTGAATCCAATCCGCTTTTTCTTTGTTTGCTTTTCCCTGCGTTGGCTTCAGTTGTAGCTAAAGCGCCACCGGTCACGACGACAGGCAGCCAGTCTCCCCCCGAAACGCCGGTCCTCACCCGCTCGTCCTCCCAAACTCCCACGGCTGGTGTCACGGCCACCACCAGCACCACGTCCACGGTCACGGCCCCAGCCGCCGCCGCCACAGGGAGCCCGGTGAAAAAGCAGAGGCCGCTTTTACCGAAGGAGACTGCGCCGGCCGTGCAGCGGGTCGTGTGGAACTCATCAAGTAAGTTTCAAACGTCCTCCCAAAAGTGGCACATGCAGAAGATGCAGCGCCAGCAGCAGCAGCAGCAGCAGCAAAACCAGCAGCAGCAGCCTCAGTCTTCCCAGGGGACGAGATATCAGACCAGACAGGCTGTGAAAGGTACCGAGCCTCCCCTTCTGCTCTCCGTGGCGTCCGGTCCCTTTTTTTGCCACATCGACAGGAGAAAAACCATTCTTTTCTTTTCTTTTCTTTTTCCTTTTTCTTTTTTCTTTTTTTAGTTCCCGTTTGTTTCGTGGCCATTTGTACCCTGAAGGCCTCACTCATTCCACTTGGCATTACTTTTAGAAATCGTTTTGTAACCTGATTTTTTACTTTTAATTTTTTTTTTTTCATTTTATAAATGATACATGCATATATTCTCCTTGGAAAGGGGGCAAGATATTTATGCAAAATTTGTCCCAATTTATGCAATTGTCCCGATTGGCCTTCCGTTTTATCCTCCTCCCTTTCTCAGTGGCCACTGTTAACTGTGAAACCTTTTTTATGCACGTACGCATATATATTTATATATATGACTCTCCATTACAATACTCCTTTTTTTTTTCCTTTTTTAAAACATGAAAATGGTACCATTTTTTTCCCCCCACCCATCAGCATGTTTTGGAGGTCCGTCCATGTCAGTACACACAGCTCTATCTTATTTTAGACTGCTGCATAGTATGCCATAGTTTATTTAAAATATTCCCCTACGGATGGGCATTTTGGTTGCTTCCAGTTTTTCCCTGTTGTAAGCAGTGCTGCAGTGCATACTGTTGTATTTGTTTCCTTGTGCACCCTTGTGAACCTCTGGCCATTATTTTGGAAAGAATGAGGCGAGAAGTCAGTAGCAAAGCCTTTCTCAGTGACAGGGGATTGGCCACATCCACAAGAAGAGCCGGCACTGAGAACCGGGTGCTAAAGTTGCAAAGTCCAAATCCCCACCAGCCGTGCAGGAGGCTTGGTCTGGAGCTGACGAGGGGGCGGAGAAAGTGCTCATCTGATGGGTAGCCATTGCCCAGCTCCTGTGTGCACTGATGCAGGTCTCGTCCGTGGGGAAGACATGCATCTGAGTCCTTGAAGGTTGGACTCCTTGACTGAAGCTTTCAAGTAGTGAGTGTACCTAGTGAGTAGGACTCTGAATTCAGAGTAGCCGCAGAATAGGAGGTCGAAAGGCAGCCACATCTTGAATTGGCCCCCCAACGAAACCCTTCAAAGATTGGGGAGAGGGAAGGCTGAAAGATCGAATAGGGTGGAGTACAGCTGGCTTGATCACCCTTTTTCAAGAGTTGGTGGGACAGAACTGAATCTAGGATTCTGAGATTTGGGATGACTGGTTCCAGTCTTCTGTCTTTATACCCTATAAGCATTCTGAACCTTCCCCAGAAGAACTTAGGCAAGAAGAGGCTCATTGATGGTGTGTTTCTCCATCTCCACGTTTTCTCGTGTCAAAGACAAAGCTGGACTCTACTTAAAGTGATAAGGACAGAATTTATTCAGTAACGGACTTTTAACATAGGGAAAAAAGTCTGGTGTAAACTGAAGTCGACTTTGATTTGTACAGAGGTGACGGGGTGTTTTAAAAGGAGAATGAGGTGATAGCAAGCGGGGAGGGTGGGTGGGACAACAGTCAGGGATGTGAAAATTTACAAAAGTGGGAAGATGGCTGGTCCATGTGAAACCCACCGGGGTTTGCTAACTGACGCCTATCGGAGTTCAGCTTCTGACTTCCCCTAGAAGCTGGAGACAGGGGCCCCCTCTTTAGATATTCTCCTGAACAGTCAGTTCTTTGAGTGGCCTTGAGTTTTCTCAGGCAGACACTTTAAAGGGGACTGGGGTCACCCCAGGGGTGTGGCCTTGAGCTGTTAGAAGCTACGTTGGTGTTTAAGTCTTTATACACCATAGTCGAGGCTAAGTGAGGAGGAGCCTGGCTGATATTTGGTCAAGGAGAAAATCTTTGTCACCTGAACGTGGAAAAGCTCCCAGGGCCTAAGATCTGGGGCTTCACTCCCTCACCATGGCTTTGTGCTGGGACTGGCCCTTCTCGCAGCAGTGGGGTGACCAGGACACTTTGCTTTCCTAGCTGTCCAACAGAAGGAGATCACGCAGAGCCCGTCCACCTCCACCATCACCCTGGTGACCAGCACTCAGTCGTCACCCCTGGTCACCAGCTCGGGGTCCACGAGCACCCTCGCATCTTCCGTCAGCGCCGACCTGCCCATCGCCACCGCCTCTGCTGATGTCGCCGCGGACATAGCCAAGTACACTAGCAAAGTGAGTGCCGGCAGGCGCCTGGCGGGCTGTCGGAGCACCAGCTTCCTTAGGGGACTGTGAGGGTCATGACCTCGCAGGCTTTAGCGGGTGTTGAGGGGAGAAGACGCTGTTTTTATTGAGGGTCTCTAAGACTAATTCTTCCTTCGGCTCTATGTTGGAAGTGTAGACTATTCTAGACTGACTCTTACGCCGAGAGGGCTTAGCTTCTAAAGTCAGTACATAACAGGACAGTGACACAGAATGACACTTAGGCTTCAGAACGCACGTCCCTCTTTAAGACAGATTTTCCCTAAGTGCTGGAACAAATTTCTTTTCCTTTCTTAGTTAATAGCAGGCCTAAGGGTTGGTTTGCTTTTCGAAGCGATGGAGAATAAAAATGATAGGGGCTTAAACGTGACACTTATAAGGTGTGATGTCCACACCTAGGTTTTCCCAGGGACCAGGATGGCCCGTCCTCCGAGGCGTAGTCCTTGTCGAGCGGCACGGCGGGCCAGGTTCTCGCCGTGTGTTGTTCACTAGCAGTGTTCGCTGTGCGGGCTCTTTCTTTTTCTCTCTTAATTTGCCAAGTGATTTTATGCTCATTGGTTGAATTTGGGCTAAGAAAACTTGCAGTTCTCACCGCCAAGAGAGTGCTCTGGAGTGACGTGCAGTGCCCTTACTCGGCAGTAAGTAACTCCCAGAAATGCCAGCTCCCCAAGGATGGGATTCGGTCTGTTTTGCTCACTGCCAGGGCCTAGAACCATGCCTGGCACATAGTAGGTGCTTGGTGTAGGGTCGTTGATTAAGTGCGTGTTGTTCCCTAACTTCTCATCACTGAGCTTATTACTATCAGTAGCTATTCATAGTAGCTAATGAGTAATAATTTAAGCATTTAGCAAACTAGTAAGTAGGTAATAATAATAATTTCCTCTTTACTATTGTGAAAATTACCAGTTAGTTACTAAATGAGTAAATTATTCAGGTTTTTAGAGAAAATGGGTGAAAATAGTTGTTTCCAGAATTCTTGAAGTCTTATGATAAAGAGTTGCTATATCATGTTAAAGGTGTAACCGTTTTTAGTACTGGATAGTGTGAGACATAGATATATAATTTTTTTGGTGATTTTTAAAATCCTTCTATCTAGGTGTATTAGTTTCCTCTTTCTGCCTCACAAATTACCCCAAAACGTAGCAAAACAACACACATTTCTTACCTCATAGTTTCCATGGGTCCGGAGCCCAGGCGTGGCTGAGCTGGGTCCCCGTTTCAGGACCTCTGGTTGACTGCTGTCATGGTGTCTCCTGGGGTTGAGATTTCATCTGAAGACCGAGAAAGGACCCATTCTAAGCTCACTTAGGTGATGGTTGGCAGGGGTCACTGCCTCGAGGGCCTCAGTTCCTAACTGGCTGTTGGCTGGAGTCCACCCTTCTCCCTTGCCACGTACGCCTTCCCAACATGGCAACTTGCTTCATTGAAGTCTGTGACAGAGAAAGGCTACCAGCAAGATGGAAGTTACCATCTTACACAGCCTAAGCACAGAAGTGAGCCCCCATCCATTACCTTCACCACATTCTGTTGGTTAGAAGTAGGTTGCCAGGCCAGCCATCTTGGAGTCTAGTCTGTCTGTCATACCAGGTACGATGACACTTAGTGATAGTTTATGTTTGCATGGCTTTTACTCTGGGCCAGACACTGTTCTCAGTGCTTTCTGTATATTACTTAATCTTCACGACAAATTGATGAGATAGCTACTGGTATCGCCCCCATTTTATAGGTGAGAAAACTGAGGCCCAGCGAGGTTATGCGACTTGTCACACAGTGAATGGTCGAGCTGAGGTTTGGGTGGCAGCAGCCAGGATCTAGACAGTGGCTTTGAACTGGTTTGTGAATTCACATGCAGCCTGCTGACCACAGAAGTCCAGTGTCCACATTCTGATTGTTTTTTGCACGTGCCTTTTTTAAGCAACTCTACTTGAGATTCAGTGTGGCTGAAGAGATAATCAGAACCTTGTCTTGGGGGATAACTTTGTCTCTTGTTTAGTATGCCTGTCCCTCTTTTGACTCCAATGCAGGAATTGTCATAGAGTCCCCAAGCTTCACAATAGGAAGATTCAGGTGTCAGTTATTTTTTGCCATCCTATTTTTTGCCTACCTGTTCCCCACCTGAACTAGTATTGACTTAATACTTTTATTTAAATGAAATTTTACTTAAATTGACATAACTTAAAATGACGTTTAACCTCATCAGATACTGTTCCTTGTCCGTTCCTTTTGTTAAAATGAGAGAGTATCATCAGAGCGTTTCCTGGCACCAAACTGAGGTTTTCTAATACGATCTATAGGATTTCAAGAGAAGTAAAGGGGAGTGATTTTTTCATTACTGATATAAGGAGTTATCTGGAATTGCCTAAATGGTCTCTTGTTCTGCTTGCAAATTGAGCCTTGTATCACCTTCTGTTTGATTTGGTCCCAGCTGTCTCTTTACAGATGAGAAAAGCGAGGCCAGGATCTGGCTGGTGGTTTGCACCGAGCCGTTTTTCGTAGCTCCTGTAAACCATTTTTTATTGTTACTTTCTGCCTCCTCCTTTCCCCTCACAGCAAAATCGAAGAATGGAACATTTTTCATTAGACATTTTCTTTGCAGTTAAGAAAATGAGCACGGTGACATATTTTTAGAGCTGATGAACTTTCCTGTCTCCGAGGTGATCCCGAGTTGAAGACCCAGATTTGTGTGTTTTGGCAGAAAGACTTTCTTTATTAACATCGAGTTCTTTGCTATATTTGGAAGGAAGAGTGAAAGTCGGTCCACAAATTGATGATTTCTTTAGAATGGAATGTAACCATGGCGTTAGGAACGTATTATATTTCATTCATTTTCTAAAGTTTTAAGCAATTTCATTTTAATATTTTAAATTGACGTGGATGGTGCAGTGGAGTAAGGAGGCCCAGGCAGAATGACTGACCGTAAAGCTGCATAAAGCACACTGTTTTTGCTGGCAGCGTCCCAGGGTGGCCCCACAATAAGCAAGGAGCGACAGATATTTTATTTTACTCATTTTCCCCCCATTTGAGGGTGAAGTTGGGGTTACCGTTTGGGGGTTTGGCAGTAGTTTCACAATTACATACCTATGTAAATTTTTCTGTAAAAGACGAACAGGTATTTCTTTATGGACACCTGTTCTGCAGCGGGCACTGAACCACATAGCCTTCATGTGATTTTTCTTATTCAGTCCCTGTGCACACCCCACCTGGGGGCGCTGTTGTTATCCCTGCTTTCTGCATGGGGAAACGAGGCTCGGACAGTGTGGGTGGTAAGAGGTAGTGGTGGGGACACATCTGGGACATCAGATACGAGAGCGCTCTTTGTCCTGCCTTCGGGCTGCAAAACGCAGGGGAGGCTCGGCAGTAGCAAGGCCGAGCCTGAGCCCTAGTTTGGTCTCCTGTCCTCTCTTTCTCTTGTGATGCGGGGAGCAGTCAGCCAGCCAGGGGGAGGTAGGAGAGAAATTCATCCTGTGAGTACATTCGGTCATCAGATACCTGGGTGCCTGCTGGGTAGACCTGAGCCCGTGTCACAAGCTCGCTGATGCCCACGTGGGTCAGATAGCTACACAAACTGGAAAGGCAGTGTCCTGATCAAAGGCATTAGAATAACAAACCAGCTACATCCACACAATGAACTCTAGTATTGGTCTATGAAAAGGAATGAAGTCCTGACACACCCTGCAAAACAGATAACCTTGAAATGTTATGCTAAGTCAGACAAGCCAGTCACAGAGGACCACATACTGTCTGATTCCATCTATATGAAATCTCTAGATTAAGCAAATTTATAGAGTTAGAAAGCAGATTAGTGGTTGTTGGGCTGGGGGATGGCAATGGGGATTTTGAGGGGGGTGTGAAGGTGTAGGGAGAGTAGAGTTCCTTTTAGGGGTAATGAAAAGGTTCTGAATTGGTGGTGGTGATGGGTACACAACTCTGAATATGGTAAAAGCCATTGAATTTTACACTTTAAATGGGTGAATTACATGGTATAGCAATGAAACTGTTTTTTTAAGGGGAAAGAATTGAAAAACAACAGCTACACAATATAACAATCCCTCCTTTGAACCCACTGTGCTGTGCTACCTACACAAAACACATCTGGGGCCTAGTTCAGCCTCTCTAGTTCAGCTTGTGGCTGTAGAAACGACGTGAGCTGCTCTCAGAATGGGAAACAGAGAACTTGTGGGTGACCCTTCTGGTTTATATCAGGGTTTCTCAGCCTCGGCACCTGTGACATTTTGGGCTGGGTAATCCTTTGTCGTGGGGGCTGTTCTGTGCACGGTGGTGCACCCCCAGCTTCTACCCACTCGATGCCAGGAATATGCCCTCCCCCTCCCCCACCAGTGGGGACCCACTGCTTTTATGCAGCTAGAGTTTAGATGCATGTTATCTAGAAAAGCCTCAGAGAAGCGATCAGTTGAATTGTTTCTGTTTTTATCTTTCAGATGATGGATGCGATAAAAGGAACGATGACAGAAATATATAACGACCTTTCTAAAAACACTGCTGGAAGCACAATAGCCGAGGTCAGAGACGACACGTTCATTCTCTATTTGCTAAGAGTGTTTTGTGGGCTGCTGTGGGATGGTGTCGTGAGGAAGCTTCTCCAGGACCACCCTGCCCCCCGCCCCAGTCCTGGGGCCCCGGCTCCGGTCGCTAGGCCTGCTGGGCCGATGGGGCTTGTTGGTGAGGGTGTTTCTTCATTGAGCCAGAAGGCTGATGCTGCAGAGACATGCCCGAGCTACGTGAGCAGTCCCCTTCTCATAAAACAGCCCAAACCAGAGCCTGAGTTGTTAACCCACTGCTGAAACTGGAAACGAGTTCTTTTTGCTCAATGTAAAATTGGCTCCTTGGTCATCTCTGTAAGTTTGGACTTTTTTTATACCAGCGATGGAGAACTGTGGCAGTCCCATGTAAAGCCATTGACCAACGAGGGCCTGGCAGGGTTAGGCTGGCCCTCGGGTGAAGAAGAAAAGCTTCAAGAACGTGCCCCGAGAGGCCTTCGACAGTGTACAATGTGGGTATAAAGGTTTAAAAGAGGTCCCCCAAGAAATCAGTGAATCACCTTGGATATTTTTGCTAATATGACCCTCTTTCTGATTATGCTGGGAACGTCAAGCAAGAGGGGAAAATGTTGCTTTCGCAAAACCTCCCACCCCAGCTCCCCGCCAAACTTTATTCTTTAGTTGTTCATTTTAAGAATAAGCACACAGTTGAAAGTGTGGGTCCATAAAGTTTCACTTGAAATCTTGAGTCCTACGAGATGCATGCCAGAATTGTTCAGATTTTGAGAGAAGTAATAGGCGGCAGCCCCCCACACTGGACATAATTCTGTAGTGAACCATGTCATGGTTCACACGAGGTGGGATGAATCAGGGTTTTTCAACCTCAGCTCTGCTGACACTTGTGCCCGGTAATTCTCTGTCATAGGGGCTGTCCTGTCTATCGTAGGATGTTTAGCAGTATCCTTTGCTTCTACCCACTAGATGCCAGTGTCACCCTCCAGTTGTGACAGCCCAGCGTCTCCAGGGCGCCGCTGTGGAGGAAGAGGGAAGGGCGGCATCTCCCCAGCTAGAACATTGTGATTTTTAAACACGGGGCTGGAGAGAGGGGACGGATACCTTATTTTCATTTTAGATGGATTTCTTTTCTCCTCCAAATGAATTTGGCCCCGAACTTAAACCCCTCTCCCCCCAAAAAATATCCCTTGGTTTTGAGATATTAGGCTTTGGAATTTCAAGTGAATGGCTCTGGTCCCCACCTAAAACCTTAGGTAAGAGGTAAAATAGAGCTATCGTTATTTGTTTTTAGTTTCATTTTTGTAGGCCAAAGTCTTAATCAAAAATCTTATGTGTTATTTATTATGAAACACTGGTCTTCGTTTTCACTTTTAAGTGGCTTCTCCTAGTGCCACTATTTCTTAGAAAAGATGGACTGCTTGTATTCAGTTTTCTGGAATAATTTCTTGTGACTTCGGGTTAACCCACTGGCCTGTCTCTCTAGAGTGTAGCTGTGGGGGGCTCAGCACAGACCCAGGCTGTCTGCTCCTTCATTCACAGTGAGAGGTCGAGCTTCTGGGCCCTGCTGGTGAAGGGCCCCCAGACATGCCTTTTGAAAAAAATGTTTATACAATCTATGTTTTGCATACTTATTTTTCAGACGCACCATTTAAGTCTTTCTCTTCTGCTACAGATCCGCAGGCTGAGGATCGAGATTGAGAAGCTTCAGTGGCTGCACCAGCAGGAGCTGTCCGAAATGAAACACAACTTGGGTAAGGCCCGGCAAAACGCACCGAGAAAGGTTATGGACGTGAACTTCGTCGCACCTCTGGAGTCAGGCCCCGATGGGAATTGAGTCAAAAGTAGGCTAGGGAGACCACAGACTCCTGGAGAGGCCAACCCGGGGAAGCCAGGTATAAAAGCAGGTACAGAACCAGGTGTAAAAAAACACTCTCTTCAAAATATCAACATCAGCAACAAAATGATAGTAATGAGGGTAATGGCAGCTCCTACTTATTGAACTCTTACCTTCGGGCCAGGAACTGTTTTAAATGCTTTTTCATGAATTAAATAATTCTTCCAGAAACCCTATGATAAAGGGGTCTCTCTCTCTCACCCTGGTTTTCAGATGAAGAAACCGAGGCACGGACATGTTATGGAAGTTGTTCAAAGTCACACAGCCATGATTCAAGTCCAGACTTGCCCTCCTAACCATTGAATATTAAGTATTTGAACAAATTCTGGAATACTGCCTCTGCGTCCCAAAAACTGCATTGTCGGTCGCTGGGTTAGACTGGCTACCCTTCTGTGTGAATATTGTTGCAGGTTTTTGCCCCCACAGATAGAGCAACTTTGTTTCAGACCCTCATGTAATAGCAGCCCCAGAGATAGGCTGCTGGAAACCATAGGCTCTCTTTTGTTAGGGAGGCATGCCCAGGTGTGCCCACTTGCTCACCGGTGGTATATGTTGAAATCACATGTTGTAAACTCAAATTCTCATGAAGCCGACAGAAGAGGAGCCCGCTGTTCTCTATCTTGTCACCATGTGGGATGTTTATTTGGATGTTGTTGCTTCTTCTTGTTTTTCTAGTAAAGTCAAAGGATCTATTTTTATGCGGTCTCTGTTTTTAAGTAGTGACTGCACATTTGGAAAAAAATACTTGTGGATTTTCTTTACTGGTCTGTTTTGAAGGGTCCCTTTTTAAATTTCAGGAAGAGGATTTTAAGGAATGGAGAAACCATTTATTTCAGTGTGCAGGTCGCTCCCAGGTGAGTTGCAGATGTCTCAAGTAAAATGAGAGAGATCTCAGGAGAGGGGGCAGTTTGACAGCTGTCTGTCAGCATAACGGTCGGCCACAGCACCCTCTGGTAGGCTGGATCCATTGCCACTAAACACACTGAAAAGAAAGCAAGTCTGAGTTCTGGTCCCAGCTCTGCCCTTATTAGCCGTGTGCCTCAGTTTCCTCATCTGTGAAAGGGGCATTATAGTAGTCCTTACCTCATGGGCACATACAGACATCCTAGATATAAACGAGTTAATATTTATAAAGTGCTCAGAATTGTGCCTGCATATAAGTGTTTGATAGGAAAAAAAAAGGCTTCTACTTAGGACAAAATTGAAATTGAGTTGAGTGGAAATTGGTTTGAGGCTTTATTTGGAGGCTTCCCACAGAACCAAGCACCCAGGGGCTCCTGTGATTGCTGTGTCATTAATTGAGATACCTCTCGTTTACCTTAACTTGCTGTTAACACAGCTCAGTCAGGTCGGTGTGATGAGTGCCCCTTTTAGAGATGAAGATACCGGGGCTTGGGGGGGGGCTGTGTTACCAGCCCAGCGGGGTACCCAGCTGAAGCACCTCCGAGCTACAGCTCACATCTGTGTCAGGATCCATTTGGACACCCCCCACGCCCTGCACTGGGGGACGGGGGATGAAGCCGGCGTGCTCTCTCCTCCTCCGTCAGAGCTGACCATGGCTGAGATGCGGCAGAGCCTGGAGCAGGAGCGGGACCGGCTCATCGCCGAGGTGAAGAAGCAGCTGGAGCTGGAAAAGCAGCAGGCGGTGGACGAGACGAAGAAGAAGCAGTGGTGTGCCAACTGCAAGAAGGAGGCCATTTTCTACTGCTGCTGGAACACCAGCTACTGCGACTACCCGTGCCAGCAGGCCCACTGGCCCGAGCACATGAAATCCTGCACCCAGTCAGGTACGGCCACGCGGGACGTCTCCGGCCCTGGCTGCAGCGGGGTGGGTGTGGGCGCCCTCGTGGGCTGGCGCGGCGATGGTGGCTTGCCCAGCCCCTCGCCACGCTCCCTCCCAAACAGCTGTCCCTCTCACACATGCGACGTCAGCTTTTGCACGTGGCCGAGGCCGGAGGTGCAGGAGTTTTCAACCTCTGGTCTCCCTTGCATTGTTTGCCAAAGGGCGGGGCTTGTAAGGACGGCCCAGACGATGGAGTTTCCTGTGAGTTGCAGTGGTTCTCAGCGGGGGGGACATTTTGTGGCCCCGCCCCGCCCCGCCCCGCAGCATTGGCAATAACTGCAGACGTTAGTGGTAGTTTTAACGGAGTGTTGGTGTGGAACTAATCTGTGATCTCTTCTAACTAACACAAAGCAGAGCAGGTCTCGGGTCTCAGGCCAGGAGACTCCAGCTGGAAACGCTGTCTAGTTAGAATTTATTAATAACGTTTTAAAAGTAATGTTTTCAGTTAGCTTTTACTTGTGGCAAACGATATTAGCTTTATATGCTTAGAATTAAAAGTCTCCATTTTAAAGGCTCTATTTAAATTAAAATAACAAAATAATGTGACTGTGTAGTATGTCTATATTTAGACGGGCAAAATTTTCAAAGGTGTCGTATAAATGAAGAAGTTTGAGAGACGCTCTCTAGGCCAGGGTTGGCAAACTCTTTTTGCGAAAGAGTCCAGAGAATGAATATTTTAGGATTTGTGGGCCATGTGGTGCGTCGAAACTGCTCAGTTCTTCTGTGTAAGGCCAGAGCAGCCTCAGACACTATATAAATGGCAGGTGTGGCTGCGTTCCAATAAAACTTTATTTACAGAAACAGGTGGCGCTAGGTTGCCAACTCCAGCTCTATACTGATCTTCTGTTATTTTATTATTTTTAAAAAGTCATTTTTAAGCCATACGTTGCAGAGTCCTTTAACCTTCCGTAGGGAGATGTCTTGGTGGTTGTGGGTTTTTTTTTTTTTTTAGAGTTTTGTAATTTACTTTTATTGGGGCACATACAGACATCCTAGATATAAAGAATTGCAGCATCTGGATCGTATTTAAGGGTTCATTCTGGACGTGTAAGGGAGATGTCTTCTTAAATCTCTTTCCGTAGCGGAGTTAAATTCTCCTAAGTTCTGCCAAAAAAAGTGTCTGGCGACCCTTTTGTGTTACGACAGCGTGGCCGGATCGTCCCTCAGCTTTCCTTTCGTTGCGACGTCGTAATGTCCATCCTCCTGAAATTTCTCTTGAATGCCCTGTTTTTCAGTTTGTCCAAGTTTCTTCCGTCTCCAGGCGCTGCATGCCTCTCTCTGACAGACGTCATGTTGCTTTTCCGCATGGGGTCCCCACTCCTTGCCTCAGAAGGAAGTGGTTCCATAGGGCTGAAATAGATCTGAGACCAGAAGTTACGAAGGGAGTAATTCTAGATCCACAGTAGCTGGCTCTTGATGATGACCTGCGTTTGTTCTGTGAACGCGCTTTCATCTCCACAATGCTTTAATAAGACATGAATTGCTGTAAAAATTAACAGTTCACACACGGTCTGGAATTCCAGCTTCTGGAAGGCTGTGGAGGTCTGGCTGCTTGGGGCCTGCACTGGGCCCTGGTTGTTGAGTCGTGAGTTGACTGAGCTTTGGAGCCGCCACGTGCAGAGCGGGCCTCCGCCGCCGGCCCGGGAACCGTCCCACTCGGCTCACCCGTGGCTTTTCCCTCCTTCGCCCCCAGCTACCGCCCCTCAGCAGGAAGCAGATTCCGAGGTGAACACAGAAACACTAAACAAGTCATCCCAGGGGAGTACCTCCAGCACACAGGCAGCCCCTTCGGACACAGCCAGCGCCTCGAAAGAGAAGGAGCCGTCTGCCGAGAAAAGCAAGGACAGTGGCTCGGTGAGTATCCGCAGGCCGTTGGCCAGTGACTCCAACCCTTTGGGCCAGGCAGAGTCTCAGGACCTGTCCCCATGCCGGCCGCCCCCGAAAGCGCCCCACTGTAGTAGGTGTGTGTGTCGTCAAGGCGGGGCAGTCAGGCTGCAGGCGGGGGTGACCGTCCTAGCAGGCGGGGTTCCTTTTTACCGGTGGGCTTGCGGGCAGGGGCAGAGGACCGTGGAGCCCAAGTGGACATTGGTGTGACTTGGCAGCTGCTTCCTGGCGACTCTCGAAGTTCAGAACAGCATTGTCTAGCAGAACCTTCCGTGACGGGGAGCGTGTTTGGTGTCTGCTCTGTCCGGCGTGGTAGCCGCCAGACACCTGTGGCCGCTGAGCACTTGAATCTTGGTAATGTGACTGAGGACCTGAATTTTACATTGTAATTGCATTTCAATCAATTTCAGTGCTCACAGTCACAGCGTTATGGCCCCCATATCGGACAGTGAAGATGGTGCCTTCTAGTTTCTGTGTGCGGGGTTTGTGACATGGATGGATCGCATGCAAACATTATTTTAGGTGGCACATGGATACCTTTTATGTTTTTATTCCAGTGTGTATTAGGGAAAAAAAGTTATTATTTCATCAGTCAGCACCCTTTGATTTTATTGATACTATGGCCTAGTTAGAGGTTAGTGTGAAATAAAAATGAATTAATATAATTTCGGAGTAATATACTTCCTTTTTTGGATATGGTAAAAGTCTGGAGGGTGGATAGATCAGTGAGGGAGGTTGAGGAAATAGTGAATGTTCTGGAAGCTGTGGCTACAGGGTGGAGTAAGGGGCCACCCCAGTGCTGTCCTTCCACCTGTTCAGTCTGGGGACAGAGCATAGGTAGAGGGCCACCCCAGCTGACCTGGCCTCCCCGGCCTGAGCGCAGCAGGCAGAGGGCACGAAGGTGCCTGGGGGGAAGAAACGAGCACCCCCATGGATCCCTGGGCTTCCCTGGGGGCTACATTGGCCCCAGTGCCTTGAGTCCATCTCTCTCTCTTTGTATTTCTAGACCCTCGACCTTTCTGGCTCCAGGGAGACGCCCTCCTCCATTCTCTTAGGCTCCAACCAAGGCTCTGGTATGTTGCCCCCTGGTGGGTGAATGCTGCTCTCACGTCCCACACTGGCGGAGGGGAAGCCTTTTTCTCAGAGAGGACTATAAGGGTTTCAATGGCAGTGGTTTTCAAACTACTGTGGATCCTTAGGGATCCCTGGGGGTGCCCTGGGTGGGTCAGTGGGGGGTGAGGGCGTGGCTGGGCAGGTCAGTCTCAGATGCCTCTCCAAACTGATCAGTGTTTGCTTGTACAGTAAGTTCTCACTTCGCGTTGTGGGTAGGTTTTTTTGCAACTTTCAAGTGATGAGACCAACGTCACCGTAGGCTCATTGACAGAAACGAGTGGTTCTTAACGGCATCTCGTCAATGTTATAATAGAAATAACGTTGAACGAAACGATGTTATTCGAGGTCCTGCTGCATCCGTTTTATTTATTGGGGCCCCACACGAAACTGTGTTTGGACAGAGGGTTCTGTTGCTGACCTGGTGCGGGGTAGGCGCTGTGCGTTTGGGTTGGGCAGGTCTGTTTCCGAGGAAATGACCACAGTAAATGAAACTGGGGCAAGCTTTGTGCCTGAGGTCCTAGCACTTGTATTTGGTGGATGAGGGCACTTGATAGTTTAGGGAAATGAAGACAAATTTTAGGTGGATGGTCTTTCTGTAAAAACCTTTCCTCTTAGGGAATAAATAACCTCGCAGGCTGTATTAAGGGGGTTTTCTGAGACTTTTGGATTTTCTCTTCTGTGAGATTTGAGCTGTCCAAAGGGTCTTTCTCCTGCACTCTCCAGACCTGTTTTGGGTCATGCCAGATGGGTTCAAAGATGGTGTCTTCATTGAGGACAGTTTTGCTTAATTAATTCAAGGTCTTTCAGCTCTGAGATCTTTCTCTCTCTCTCTGCCGAATAATTCCAAAAATTTTATTTCACTTTCGCATGTTAAGTGCACAGAGGAAAAAGTGGTGTTTGTTTTTAGGGTGAAGGAGAAGGATCCCCGAAGGGAACGGGAGAGTGGGATTCAGAACCGATTTTACAGAGTCTGTGAACTTGGCATTAAATACAATCGCATTGTCTCTCAGAAAAGTAACTCCTCCTCACTTCCCCTTCGGTTCTGACGAAATCTCTGAGGACAAGTTTGATT
Organism: Pteropus vampyrus; assembly: GCF_000151845.1. Classification (NCBI taxonomy): domain Eukaryota; kingdom Metazoa; phylum Chordata; class Mammalia; order Chiroptera; family Pteropodidae; genus Pteropus; species Pteropus vampyrus. The sequence goes on from NW_011888928.1 coordinate 671,216, forward strand.
TGGTGCTGTCTTTCGCACGTCGATGTTTGCTAGTTTCTCTTTTTAACAAAGAGCAGACTTCCGACCTGAGCAGCGTGGTGGTACCCAACTAGAAATCAGTACTACAATTTGGTGTTTCTTATGTTTCTTTATAGAGTTGCCTCCTATGTGTGGCAAGTGTTGATTGATTTTCTGCTTTTGGGGGGTGATGATAAAAGTTTCTGCTTTACTTAAGTTTAAAAACGCGTTTAAAATAAAAACATGAACTGAGTCTACGTAGGAGGGTTGTGGACGTGTCAGATTAGGAAGGCAGTGTGAGAAAGGCCCAAGTTGGAGAAACGCTGTTTAGGTTTTGGGGCCGCGAAGTGGTGGGGTCAGCATGGTGTTGGGAAGAAGGCAGATGCCGTGGTGTGTGGCAGCTGTCGGAATAAGTAGGTCATAGGCAGAAACATGGCTGGGAACTGCATCATTGTGCATTTCTGAGGGGAATACGGTATCCCCGAACCCAAGGGGTCTACAAAGTCTGCAAAGGGCCAGATAGTAAATATTTTTAAGCTTCGTGGGCCGCGCGGTCTCCGTTGCAACTATTGAGCTCTGCCACTGTGGGATGAAAGCACACGTAAGTAACACGTATACACATGAGTATGGCCATGATGCTCCAGCGAAACTATATTGGAAAAAACAGGCATTGGGCTGGATTTGGTCTGTGGGCCACATAGTTGGCTGACCCCAACCTAAAGCACACTGCAGGCCAAGGGGGCAGAAAGGAAGGCTCAGCTTGGAGAGAGGGGACAAAAAGCCCTGTAGATGCTGATGACTTGGTGCCGAGTGGGTTGGGGAGGAAAGAATGATCCCCAGGAGTCTGCCGACTTGATGGAGGAAGAAGAAGGGGCAGGAGGTGGGGGAGGGAAGGATCCCAAATTCTACTTGCGATTCTTGGAGGGTGCATGACACTGGGCATTCTGCAGAGAGCTGAGGGGTAGGCAAGAGTTTGTGGAGTATCTCTGCGGCCA
>NW_011888928.1:673332-680837 GCF_000151845.1 Pteropus vampyrus
ATTCTTGTCTCTTCGGTTTCAGATGTTGCTTGTTGGTGTCTGACTGTCAGAGCTGAGAATGTGGCTGACTTGGTAGCTGATCCCGTAGCCCCTTCCTCATCTGCCTCCCCACGTGCACCTTCATGGCCCCCTTCTCTCTGTTCTGTCACCAGCCTCGGCAGTAGATGAGTTATGTGCCCTGAGTAACCTGAATCACTTGGGTGGCGTCTCCCGCCTTGCCGTGGTCCTGGTGCCTCTCTTTCCCTGGCCAAGTCAAGCTGTCAGCAGAGCCTGGTGGCTGAGGATTCTGCTTTCAAAATTTTGAGAATCTATGGCTTACTTATAAAGTTGGCTTTTACGTCACTGTGTACCTTATTTACACCTGTAATGCCAAGCTGTGTCCAGTTTATGGTTTAATATGCATTTTTAAAACTCCTTAGTCTCCTGCGAATGCATTAAGTTGGAGAAAGGTGACATAAAGCGAACCAGTTCTCGGAGCAGTAGCGTATTAATGAACAAAAATAGCACTTTGGGGTTGTGTGGATTTGAGCTCTGACAGACTCTGAGGCTGCCTGTGCTATCTCTTCAGTTAGCGACAGGTGTGACAAGCAACCTGCCTATGCCCCAACCACCACAGACCACCAGCCGCACCCCACCTACCCCGCCCAGAAGTGTAAGTATGACCCTGTCTCACAGAACCTGCCGGGGACTTACTCCTGGCACGCGGAAGGCTCGTTTCTCTCTCTCTCTCTCTCTCTCTCTCTCTCTGTGTGTGTGTGTGTGTGTGCGCGTGTTTCTTTCTTTGTGGGGCGTGCCTTCTACTCTTCTTTTGAGTGACGGGTCTTGCTTTGGCTTGCGTCTCTTCTCGGCTGGTTCTCTCTAGTAGTAGGGAATGAGAAAGTCAGAGTGTCTGGTTTGTCTCCTTGGGGCTTGTTCATCCTCACTCTTTTCTTAAAGGGTCTTAGGTTTACGCTGATTCTCCCCACAGCGATTGGCCACGCCAGCCAGCGCCCTGTGTCCTGTCCACGTGGGGAGTTAGGCCCCGCAGGTACAACCTGGCTGTGCGGCGCAGATGCGGTACTGAGCTCAGCCCATTTCTTCTAGTGCCTTCTCTGCTTTCACCAGAGCTGGAGGTGGGGGTGGGGGACATGATGTGGCTCAACTGCATTGTTGTAGAATTTTCTCATGTAGGGGATAACCAACTAACTGCACCACTCCCCAAAGACCTTCCAAAACACCTAAAGATGCAGGCATCACAAATCTGAAAGAATAGTTAAGGAGAGGTAGATTTAGGATTCTTAGGAGTGGGCCCTTGACCCCTGGTCTGCAGAATACTAACTCCCTTTTGGTCTTTGATGCAAGTGACTAAAGCTGAGTGACCGCCTCACTCTAGAGATGGACGCACATCATTCTCTTCTCCATTTGTGTTTCAGAAACAGAACTCATGACTAAACACTCGCATGCCTTTTTACCAGGTGATAAGAAATGTCACCGCCCCCCGGGCGATGATGTGGTCCCCTCCTCACTTATTCCGATTCTGTCTCTAAGCTTAACAGTTGACAACTTTCAGCCGCTGCACTCCAGGAAATTAAAAGGTGTTTTGTTCCAATCTGTCTGAGCTGGGAAAATGATCTCAGAGATGATGGGGTCTAGCGGTTTGCTGATAGAGCTCTGGTAGTGGACGGTCCAGCGAGCCCGCGGGTCTGGGTGGTTTACTAGTTTTACAGACGCCTCATTTGGCTCTTCCTTCAACTTCCTCATTTCTGACTCGGCCACTGTTTAGCTCCTGTGGTAGACCCGTCCTTGAAGCTCTCTTAGATCTTAACTGGTTCTGCATCCTCCACTGACTCTCAAGCTCGTCTTTCCTGGGAATCAGTGGGGCTGTGTCCCCAGTGGGACTTGACCATTCTGGCCCACGCTTCTTTTGCTTTATGATCTGCTTCTTTGGATGGTTGCGTTATAAGTCTGTTGCCTATAAATTGATTAATGAAACTTCTTCAATATTAAAATAAGTAGGTCGAATGCCAAATTTCGGTGCCTTTTTCCTGTGGCCCAGCTCGCATACAGGTACCTGGGGTGCTCGGTGTCATCCAGTCATGTCACCAGGGCACACAGTTCCAGGTACCACAGCAGGAATGCCTCCCTTGGCAGTTCTGGACCTTTCTCTCTCATCTTTATTCTCTGTGAGAGTGCCGCTCTACTGTTTTTCCAACCAGCTGTTGTTAAATTCTAAAAAAAAAAAAAAAAAAAAAAAAAATGGGGGGCCTCTGTACTCGACAAACCCAAATTTCGGGAAGTCAGTGGTGGCAGCGTTTAGGCATCGGCGTGGTGGAGTGGGGGGCGGGGCGGGGGGCTCCCGCAGGGCACGTGCTGCATCGGGGGAGGCAGGCAGGATGCTGAATGTCCCTTTCTGTCGGTCTCCTTCCCAGACCATCCCCGGAGTGGCAAGTCCAGTGGCTGGAGCAGCGATGAGAAGCGAGGCGCATCGCGTTCTGAGCACAACGCCGGTGCCGGTGCGAAGGGTCTCCTCCCGAAAGAGTCTCGGCTGGACACCTTCTGGGACTAGGGACAAGTTGCGACACAAGCCATCCACCCCTGGGAGGAAAAAAAAAACCGACCCCAGGAAGACAGGAAACCGCCAGGAAACGTGAGGCGGGAGAACCGCCCGCCGTCCGACTGGAGAATTAACAAACGTTCGGACTCGGCCTTTGCACGGAAAGGCACCCACACTACAGCACGTCCAGCATTAGCTTCGACTGAGGACCGTTCGACCCCCATGAAACTACGCGTTAGATGTAAATAATGTACAATTTGTGGATGTCATCGAACTTAGAGTACCCTCCCCTTTTTATATTTGTATTGACTTTAACTTATAAAAAAAAAAAAGAGAGAGAAAGAAAAGCAATTAAAAAAACCCCAACAACAAAAAGAATGTTTTGATGTTGGAGAGGGTTGGTCCATCAGCCCATCTGTCACACGATGGTATGGGGACTGGGCCCGGGAACGGCTGCCACACGCAGGTCCTCATCCCGGGGTGCCCAGGGGAACACAAGCCGTTGTCATCTGGACATCTAGACACACGACACTGGGAATTATCAGCTTCGACGACGTTATGGGTACGTCACATCGCACCGTTGTTGGCCCCTTTCAAATACTACGTTACTATGTTACCAGATGCAAGCTCTCTGGACCAGAAGGACACATGGAGAGGCCAGTTTATTTTATGTGATTTCAATGGTGACTCTACTCATCAAAGGGAAAACGTGTCATGTTCTCGTTTACAGAAGAGAAGCAGCAACAAGCCCCGTTCCGCTCGATCGCGGGAAGAGACGAACGCAGGAAGCGTTCGGCGGCGTCAGCTCTGAAACAGGAAGCTTTGCTTCGCGATTCCCTTAAACACACTCACACACACCTGACGAGAGAGACTGTGCTTCTCGGAAGCAAGAACTCGGAGGCAAGACGCACGCAGAGGACTTTTGAGTCTGGGATGAAGCATGTCTGTAGTATTTATATGATGATGGAATTTTATGTTTTTATGTAAGCATGAAGCAAAGGCAGTGCGAGAGAAAAAGACACCCGCCATGCTATCTGTTACACTACGTATGCTGTAGGAACATTTCGTGTAAAAGAAAAAGCATTGAACAAAGCAAAAGGTGATGTATGTATATGAGGAAATTAATTGTACGATATCATTCCAGTACATTTTGTTGTACATTTTAGTCTCGTTTACTTTCTCTTCATTGTTGATAAGAGGATGCGAACTGTACAGTTTCCAGCTAGTTACCCATATTAGAGAAGAAATAAAAAGAGTATTAGGAGAAAACAGAAGAGAACATTTGTGAATTGCAGTTGTCAAAAAAAAAAAAATAGCCTAGCTGGCCTTATTTGTGAAGCATAATTGCTTTTAGCATATGGAAGTATTTTTTCACATTTTCTTTGTATAAAATTTGTATTAAACTTAAATATCTTTTTTGATGACGGTGTTTCTTTGTGACTGAGCCAGTAGACTCACACGGTATGCTCTTTTGGGTTCCTCCCTTCCCCCCAATTTTTTCAGATTCTTCGCCTTTTTTTAATTAAACTGTTTTTGGAAAAATGGCTTGGTCGTCCTCGAATTTGCAGTTTTCCATTTGGTCGGGATGGCCGTGTCAGGTTTGCTTGACCGAGGCCGTGAGAGGCACGTCTCCACAGGTGGTGGACGCATTACGGAGAAGGGCCCCCCGATAGGTGCTTTCCGGGGAAGTCCAGACCCTTGCAATTTTTTGACAGATGTGAAACAGAAAGGAGGTCCTGGGTCAGTCTTTAGAAAAACAGTGGGAGGGGAGCGAATTGTCCTTCCATGGCCAAGACGAAGGCCTGAGCTAATAGTCGAGTGGGCAACACGTGACTTGAGCGCTGCCCAGGCACACCCTGGTCATTTAACGTGTCACAGAATGATCTTCTTCCAACCATTTAAAAAGTCTCAGTTCATGGGCTGTGCCAAAGCAGAGAATGAGCTGGCTTTGGCTCACAGGCCCTCTGCTGAGCCGTGAAGGGGACGAAATGGGGACGGTGTAGAGCAGGACCCAGGGCGAAGGCGGCTGTGCTAGCTGGGACCATGTAGAGGCCTCTCTTAGGAGGGGACAGTTGACCAGAGACTTGAATGAAGAGCCGGCTGTGGGAAGATCAAGTGGGTGAGCGGCCCAGAAGTGACCAGCAAGTGCAAAGGAGCCAGGGCTTCACGAACAGCAGGGAGACTGGTGTGGCTTAGAGGAGCAGGCGGGGCGGGAAGGACAATGCCTGTTCCAGAGTCGGTGGTCTGAGGCTCTCACAGGGCGGGCGGGCTGTGGTTTTCCCCTTGATCCGCAAAAAGGGCTGTTTGCCACTCTGATGTGATCTCCCCCCGGCCATTGTGGAAACAGGTCCCAAATGTGACTAGCTCAAGGCCACAGAACGAGTGAAAGATTCTAACTGGACTCCTAGTTAACTACTCATTCCAGTAGATGGGGCATTCTTTGCCGTTTTTTAAGTTAAAAAAAGGTTATCTTCTATAGGGCACGTATGTGCACCTTCCCTGTATTTATCCTGGAGACCACAGAGTGCGAGGTGGACACAGCTCATTCTAGGGCAAGAAGGCGAGGCTGATGGGGTGAGCATGGCCACTCCACTGTCGCCTTTCAGCTCCAACAAGCCAGGCCCTTTCTCGTCTGTGGGCCCTTGCACCTGCTGTTCCCTGGGCCTTGCACACCCTTCTGTGGTTGTCTTTCAGATGCCCCTCCGTAGTCACTCCCTGACTCCTACTCCCACCCCCCATTAGCCTCCGTCTCACTGCTGTGTCCCCAGGGCTTGGCTGGGCTGCTGCTGCTGCTGCTGATGTTGATGGAGGCCACACAACTCCTAGGTGGTGGACAGCGTTCAAACACAGGCAGCCTCAGCATTCCTCCCCTGAGGTAAACCTGGCACCACCACCACCGCCCCCACCCCCAATTCCCTCCCTTCCTTTCCCAGGTGCAACTTCCTGTAGAAAAAAGGACAGCTCAGGAAGAAGCAGCTTACTTGGTGGTAGAGAAATGGTCTCTTTAATAAAGATGTTGAATTTTAACTTTTACTATATACAGACACACGTCTCAAATGTGAAAAGATTCAGAAGGCCCCTATATTTGGTCCCTCCCCAGCCCCCCAGTTCCCTTCCCGTGCATCCTTCGGTTTGCATTTACAAACCAAGGCAGAGGACGGTTCCTCTCTCCCTCTTATACAGAAATGGCTGCATTTGATACACACTCTTCTGTCCTTTCTTCCTTAACCCGAAGCCTGGGGTGTTCCGTGTTGGTATAGGACAAGCGCTGCTCCGTGCCTCTGTGGTGGGTGGGCCTGGAACGTGGAAGAGGAGACGGTACCTGTCACAGCCCTCAGTTGGTCTCTGAACACGGGCAGGGCCAAAGTCATGAGCTGTGTGAGGGGGCCCGTGCAACTCGTCTCAAGTGGCTGCACCTTTAGAGGGTTAATGAGTGGCCAGACAAGAGGGGAGGGACTTGGAAGTGTGGGGCGTTCTTCCTCTGACTTTAGTCTGGGTCGAGTGTTTTCCGATGCCCAAAGTCTCTGAATCTATGAATGAGGAGAAGAGAGAAGGCACCACGGGGTTTGCCATGGTCCTTGCTCCTTAGCAATGGCTAGGCAGGGGGCGGGACCAGGCCAAGCGGTCTGGGGATGACCTTGAATGCAGTCGGACACTCTCGCCATCTAGTGGCCTCTACACAGAACTGCCGTTCCAGAGGAGCTGGACCAACAAGACGGGGAAAAAGTGGGCCAAAGTCGTTCATTTGGGCAACTTATTGAGCACTCTGTATGAGCCATGCCCTGGGGACACAGCACTGAACAAAGCAGGTGCAGCCTCTGGCATTCTCAGTGGGAAGCAGTCAAATATGCATATAATACAATTTAGGTGGTATAGACACGTTGAAGGTAAATATGCAGGTAAGGAGGGGAGGCAGATGGTGTGATTATGGACCGCCTCTCTGAGGAGCTGCCCTTTGAGCAGAAACCTGAAGAGGGTGGGGACACAGCCATGATGTCTAGGGCAGCGATTCTAAACTCTGGCTGAACATTAGAAGAAGCACCTGGGGAGATAGAAAACACACCAGCAATGCCCAGATGCCACTCCCTTCCCTGAATAATGACATCAGCCTCTCTGAGGTGAGGCTTGGGCATCTGTCTTTTTAAAGCTCCGCAGGTGACCCTAATGGGCAGCCAGAGCTGAGAGCCACTAGCCTTGTTGGGAGAACATCCCAAGACGAAGGAAGAGCAGTTGTAAAAGGCCCAAGGCAGGGACCTGGTGTCTTCCAGGAAGAGAAGGCAGGTCAGTGGGGCCAGAGCGGAGGCCTTTGGGTGGGGGTGGGGCTGATGAGATCAGAGAGGGAAAGTGGTCTGGGTCCACGTGGGAGGTGAGACAGGTGTATCTGGATTGGCTAAGCCTAGCGGGAGTATCTGGTTGACTGAGTCTAAGTAGGATCTGATATGTTTAATTCACTAAGCCTGGGTCCCATCTGGGTTCATTTGATTGGTTGGGTCCCGGTCACATGCTTACATTCTAAGCGCAAGCACAGCTGGAAAGGTGAGATTCAGTTGCTGCTGGAGCAGACTCCTAAGATGGGAAACAGCATCCACTGCAGAACTATCCAAAGTTTCTGTCAGTCAGGTCAGTTGTAGGAAGCAGAATTCACCCAGTTAAAGCCGAAGAGTTTAGTAAGCCCAATGTGTACTGTCAATTTGGCTAGCTGGAAACACATTTCCCAGAATCCCTTTCCTCGACTGGTTCCAAGTTGGAACTGACCAAAAGAGCAACTTGCGTGAGATTTTTGAGGGTGGAAAAGCAGCCACAGCCTCTTCTCTTGCAAGGCTGTTGTGGCTCGCGGTGGTGGCTGACAACCAGCAGGCTCCGGTTGGTCCTTGCTGTCCTCTGCGCTGCATCCAGGTCTTCTTCCTGGTTCTTGGACGTCAGCACCTGGGCCACCCCTGGATGCGTGGCTGCAGTGGCAGTGGTTTTCCAT
>NW_011888928.1:681780-691760 GCF_000151845.1 Pteropus vampyrus
TTTGAAAACATAATGTGAAGAGCACATTCATAAAACTGATCTGTGGGCCAGATCTGGCCTGTGAGCTACCAGTTTGCAACCCTGGGCTGAAGAGCATTAATTTAAGAGTCGAAGATGCTGGGGTGGAGCCTAAGCTGTGCCATCTCTCAGCTGTGAGGTTGCAGGCATGCCACAACGCCTCTCTGGGCCTTATAAAAACAATATTGTTTGCCAAGCCTTTTTCCAAACTAGTATTTTCCGAACAATGGGTTCTGAAACTGATCTAGTGGATTGTGATCTGTATCCTTTAAAAACAAAACAGAACACAATGGAAAAAAGGATGCATCAGAGTAATATGGGTAGACATTGCTGTGTGAAACACATTTAATTCTACACTCACACGACAGACATACACTTCTGTGTATGTCTATGTTATACTGGGTGCGTCTATGTTATACTGGGTCTTGAGGTAATATTGCATTTCCTGTTGAGGAATGCAATCAAAAAACAGTTTGAAAGCCACTGTTCTAAGTGTTGCTTATGTCGGAATGCCCCCATGCTGTCGACAAATGTGTGAGGTTAATTCTATTGTCATCCCCATTTTACAACTGAAAAGCTGGAGTTCAGAGAGGTGATGTTCCCACAGGTAGTAAAAGGAAGAGCTGGGGTTTGACCCAACACCCACATCTTAACCACCACACTATCCTTCCTCTCCAGACAGGGCATGGGTGGTTGTGAGAATAAAATGAGCTAACGAAGGTCAAGGGCTTAGCCCAGTGCCTGGGACAGAGTAGGTGCTTAATAAATGTTAGAAGCAGGAGTTGTAATTACAGCGTTCATTCAACCACCCCGGGTTGCCAGTAGGACCCGAGGGTCCTGTGTCTCAGATATTCATGGAGTGGCGGGGAGAGGGGGCTGCAAGGGCAAAGAGACGCGCCCCCCCTCACCTGCAGCCAGAGCCCACCAAATACTCACTTTTTTGCCGAATACTTAATGATGGCATTTTAAAAAGCAGTATTTGGCCAGAGCTGGCTTATCAGCACCTTCAAATGAACTTCTGGATATAAAAATAAATCCCCCTAAATTTCAAACAATTTAAACTATTATTACAATTGCATTATTAAAAATTGGAGCAGGCAACTTTTAAAATTGGGCAGAGCACAAGAACCCCACTTCCTGGCCCTGGGGTGCTGGGTTGCTCCCAGGGCCACTACAGTGTCCATTTGCCTCCCGGCATAGACCCTGCTCTCTGGTGGGATCCCCACTGTGGATGAGGCAGGGCTGCGTATCACTGACGCCTGGGCCCCGTCTGAAGGAGATGCTTGTTGGAATCCTTTCAAGGGCAGCCCTGCATCATTTCCAGGCTTGACTTCAGGTGACACCTGTGGGCAGCCCGGGGCCGGCTGCGGGGTCGCACTGCCCTCTGGTGGTCACCAGGAGTATAGCTGCACCTGTGCTGAGCTGGTACCAGAGGGGCTGAAAGCCCTGTGGGAGGATGGATGGTCCAGCAGCGTTCTCAGCTCAGAGTCTCCTTTACCCAGAATGAGCTGCAGATCCATGCAGCAACCGGAGGCATCTCAGAAACACCAGGCGTGAATGAAGCCAGGCATAGCGGGTACGTCCTGTATGCGTCCATTTATGTGAATTGGATCAGCCCAAACCAGGTGACAGAACCCAGGCGATGGTGGAATGTGGGCAGAGGCTGGGAAGGACCACGAGGGGGCTTTTTTGGGGGCTTGCAAATGTCTTCCATCTTGATCTGGGTGGTGGTCACCCAAATGTAATCATAGGGAAATATACATCAAGATGCGTACTTGTGTTTTGGGCAGTAAACTGTGTGTAGATTATAAAGTAAAATTAGGAAATCCCCTTTAAGTTTATGAGGAATCCCACGACCGTTTGTTTTTGACTGGAACCCTGCCTCCATCCCTCCCCCTCCAAACCGTTCCCCTACAGCAGCCAGAGCGATTTTTAAAAATGTAAATCGATCATGCCACTCTCCTGCTTAAAACTCTCTGGTGTTTTCTCACTGGATTTAGACTAAAATCCGAACTCCAATAAAATCCCAAATCCAAGACCAAAAGGGTCCAACCAGATCTGGTCTTGACCTCTGACCCCTGGCCTTTGACCTGGCCTCGGGCCGCTGCGGCCTCCCTTCTTTCCCTGCATCTGGAAAGCCCCTTCTTGCTCACCTCGACACTGTGCTTCCTGTGCCTCTCCCTGGAATGCTTTCCCCAGCTCTTCTCGTCATCCTGGTCTGAGCTCCAGTGTCACCTCCTCAGAGGTGACCAGCCTGTCCATAGTGACCCCAAAGCTGTTCCAGTTACCCTACCCCGCATCACCCCAGTGCCTCTTTCTGGACGCAGCCAGCATCTGAGGTGGAAAGCAGCCTCCATCGCTGACAGAACGAAGACTTTTTTTTTGGCTTAAGCCAGTTTGAACTGAGAAATTTCTGGAAAGACCAACACATTCAGAAGCCTCAAGGGTGGCAATAAAGTAGTGACACCCTACCCACTTCAAAATGTAAACGTGGTTTTATTTAATGCCTTTTATCTGTCACAAAGTACCGCCTCCTCCCCAGGGTCCCTCTCCCTAGAAAACAAGATGGCAGCATAAGGCACGTGCACTGTCCACAATGTGTCAGGTTAGGTCTTTAACAGCAAAAATGAGCAAAAATGAGCTCTTCCCGAAGGCCCCGAATTGCCTCCCCCACTAACTGTTCAGAGATGATTGTCCCACCGAAGTACAACATGGAGCAGAATGCTTAAGTTAGAACTGTGCATCACCCCACATGCCAGCTTAAAAAACAAAACCAAACCGACGACTAAGAAAACCAACAACACAGGTACGAGAGCATAACACCAGAGTAATGAGCTTAGTCCATAAATTAAAAAGAAAAAATAAAACGAGCCTGCCCCCTCCTCAAAACCAGCCCTCCCCCAAATCAGCGATTCCTTGCTTTTGTTCTATGAGTCTTGTAGAAAAGTCTGGACTCCAAGCCAGCCCTTTTCCCCAAAGTTAAATACTCCAGAGCCACTGCTGGGTACTCTGCTTCTCAGGACCTGCGTTTGGGCTGAAAGGACAGCTTCTGAGATGGTCACTGGACATGTCCTCTTGGCGGTAGGGACCCTGCCCAGCGTCCGGCGTCTGGCGGGAGGTGGGAGGGCGAGGGGCCTGGGCGAGTGGATGCGCCTGGGATGGCAGGTGGCGATGCGTGGGTTCTGCTATAGATACTCCAGCTCCAGGGCGTGCCTCAGCGCCTCCAGGTCAGCGTGGCAGGATATCCGCCAGAAAGGCATGTTGTGCTGGAACACAGAACACCACCCACACGGTCACGTCCCCACCCTGCGCCCCTGGCAGCCCCCTGCAGCCCCCCAGATGCCGCACCCATATCAGAGCCTCAGGAGGTGTCAACTCCAGCAGAGCCTGGGGGCATGTTCCAAACTGGGAGGCACGTGATGTCGTGGGCAACCTCCCCTCCGCCGCCCTGCGCCATGGCCGGTGCCCACCAGTTTCCATCCCCTCTCTACCTGCTCTGATTGGCTCGTCTTGGGCTGCTCCGTCTGTCCACCGCCTGGCCCTCTCCCCTCCCTGGGACCAGTGTGGAACTAAATCACGCAGTGAGAAAGCTATGCCTTTTTAAACATCTGTTCCCAATCCTGCTACTTTAAGAAGCAAGTCTCAGCTTGGTGCTGGTGTGTCTTTAACCGCTCCCCAACATTTGTTAATCTCCATTCGAACAGATAGGGCTGATCCCGGAGAGCGCTGGGCAGCCATAGTGAACTTCTAGAATGTCAGTTTGTTTTCTTTCTGTTTTTATCTTTTCCTTTTCTTTACAGCAGGTGACGCTCGCTCTGTGTTAGTCATGGGATCAAGTTTTCGGTTCTAAATAGAAGTGAGCTGATTGAAAGGAACACAGTATGGAGATAACAGTGTAGGCAGTATGCAGATACAACAAAAGTTGTGACTTGTGTGGAGAGAGGGGACGATTTCTACAGCATGACGGTGAGAAGGAGAGTGCCCTGCCCCAAGCTGTGCTCTACTGTTATCAGCTGGGTGACCTCAGGCAATTTGCTCTGCTGCTTGATGGTAAAATGTGGACAAGATTTGCTGCGTAGGATTGTCGCGGCTCCTCACGGTGCCGGGCAGCACACGTACTAAGTGCCCGATAAGTAGTAGCTGCTGTACGATTGTCGACGGGCACAAGGACATATACGTATAAATGTAAGACAAAGTCACGAAGGATGCAGGGCAACTACGCATGAGGGGGGGGACGTTTAGGGGGCTTCGGTAGTTTAGAAATAAATAAGACTACGTCATGGAGACAGAAAATTCATTCAGGTTGGCGTAAATACAATGTCGTGGGAGCCGACAAAAGGAAGCAGCCTCCTTTTTGGGTGGCAGAGAATGGGGCGGGGCTAGGGCAGGTGTCCCAGGGGAGGTGGTGTGCGGGAGCTGAGTCCTGCAGGATGAATGAGGGTTTCGTGGCTGGCGCGTGGCAGAAGAACAACCCCGGGCAGGGCGTCCCTGGGTGAGCCAAGGACACGCAAGGACGCAGAGGGTTGGGCGACGAGAACACAGCCACGTGAAGTGGTGCGTGTGCATGTGTGTGCGTGTGTATGTGCGCGCGTGTGCATGTGTGTGTATGTGCGCGCATGTGCGCGTGTGTGCGTGCGCGTGTGCGTGCGTGTGCGTGTGGGGGCAGGGGTGGCAAAAGCCTGGTTGACTCAAGTTCCTGTCGTGCCCGATGCAGGGTTTGGATGTCATCGCGTAAGCCTGCGTAGAACATACACGATGTTTTAAACGGTAATCTTTTAAAGCAACCGTTATTGAGTCAGACACCATGCTAGGTGCTCTGTTTATTACCTCAACAAAAACCCCAGAATCGAAAAAACAAAACTAAACACATAAACATTTTTTTCAAGCGAGAGAGGAGAGAGAACAGAAAGTCGACCTAAGCGAAGCGGAACGCGGGGCAGGCCGGGAATGGCTGTGACACAGTCATTGCCATCGAGGGCCTATGACAGGCCATGCGCTGTGTCAACACTTCACATGCCTTACCCCATGTAACCCCCAGGAACCCTCTGAGAGAAGCGCTCTATTTATTTTTCACAGATGAGTCACAGAGAGGTCATGTCTGGCTCCAGAGAAGAACACTGACTGCACTTTTATCAGTGGAAAATTTAACCATTGGCTAAAGTTGCTGCTTGCCCAATGGCCATCCTCCCTTCTCCTTGCTTCCGGAACCTTGAATTGGGCGATGCTGCGTGTGCCTAGACGTAGCAGATGAGTTGCGACTGTCTAAGTGAGCTGTGACAACCCAAGCCCCGTTTGCCACGGATTTGTCCTGTATCCTTCCTAACTGGTGACCTGTTGAAGCCAATGAGGAAGTTGGCTAAGGGCTTCCGGAAAAGGTTTTCCTTCATGATTAGAGAGAAGCACCTGAGGTGAACGTCCTCCTTCATTTCCCTTCCCATTTGGATGCTGTCGTGTTGGAATGTGATACCTGGAGCTGTGGCAGCCGTTTTGAGATCAAACCAGAAAATAAAAAGCCAAAGGTGGTTAGACAGGTAAAGCAAAATGACGGAAAGGGAGGCCCACTGAAACATCTTAGGTACACCTACTTCTAATGTTAGATGAGCAAGTGTTAAGTCATCGTTACGGAGGTTTTCTGCTACCTTCCGCTAAAAGAAACCGAGCCTCCTCGAGACAGTCACTGGCCTTCAGTTACTGAGTGGAGAGATGGTGCTCGAGCATCATATGGCTGCCCAGAGTTCTCGTGGTAATTCTGCTGCCTGTGAGGTTCTGTGCCCACAGGGCAGGAAGTATAAAGGAGTCCCTTTGCTTCCTGGAGTACCTCAAACCCTTTCCTGCCTCTGGCGGCTCTGCACTTATTACCCTACGCTTTCTGGCATTGTTCGCCTTCACCTTCACTTAGGGTAGGCAGCATAACAGTCCCCCAAAGACATCCACGTCCTAGTCCCTGAGACCTGAGTATATGACCTTACATGGTGAAAGAGGTTTTGCAGATGTTATTAAATGAAGGATCCGGAGGTGGGGAGATTATCTAGAGGGCAGGGATTTTGTCCGACTGTCCCTTGCTGTGTCCCAAACAGGGCCTTCTGCACAGGTGGCGCACACTCATGGGGCTCTCACTGGACTCAAAGATAATAAATCCACAGACAAGAAATAAACAAGATAATTTCATCTCATGGTAAGCGCTATGAAGGAAAGAGGATGGGCGGGGAGAGGTAGAGGGCAGCTGGAGGGAGGGCTTCTGCTCTTAGAGCTGGGCGGGTCATTCGCCCAGGCTCTGGGGCGGTGACATTTTAGCGGGCCTCCCAGGAGGAAGAGCCATGCAACAGCGGGGGAGGCGGTCGAGGCAGAAGGCGAAGACCATGAGTAGGGTTTGAACTTGAAACATCATGTTCGCTGCTGCAGCGCACGGCTCCTGGCACACAGCAGGTGCTCAGGAAATATTTTGGAAGGAATGGAAAGAGGAGTGGAGGATGAGGGAAGGTGAGTTTCTCAAGCAGAGTCCTCAACAAACATCTTTTTTCCTCTCTCTGTTTTCACAGACTGTAAACTGCTAGAACCAGCCTTTGCATTGGGAACGTTCTCTTGTGCTCAAGGAAAGCAGAATGCTATCCATCATGGGCCACAGACGCCATCTCTCTGATGCCTTCCAGTTGGCCCGGCTCTCCCGACCCTCTTCTCACCCGGCCAAGCTTTTCCTTCTCTGCGAAGATGGATTCTGGTCGCTGCCTGGCCAATCCTGTCCCCCTTTAAAAAGTGCAATTTGTTTTTCTGGGAGGAAATGAGCAAAGGTGGAAGAGAATGCCCCAGCAGCCTCCATCCCAGGCCTGATGGCTACAGAGTGCAGGTGGGTTGATCACGTGCGGAGAGGTGGAGACAAACGACCCACTAAAATGGAGATATCAACAACACTGTCAGCCGAAACAGTCAAAGCCCCTTCTCCCGTCGCCATATTTCACGCTACTCAGGTGTCTGGCGGCCTGGGCTAATGACTCCCATCCATCAGGCAGGGCGAGCTGCTGGCGCACAGCGTTTCTCACTAATGGGCTGGGCTGCTGCTTCAGATGCCGGCAGAAGTTTTTAGGGGAGCTCGGTGTATGGGGGGCTGCCTTAGTGTTCTTTGGTGGACTCCACTCTCATCTGACCAACTCAGGGGTGTGGACTGTGTTTTAAACTCCTAAGTCCACCCCCTTCTTGCCAGGCGTTTGGGGCAAAATACGTTATCAGTTTGCACGTAGCAGCGGTGAGACCCTCGGTAAATTATTTAACCTCTCTGAGTCTCTAATCCATCCTCTAGAAAATGAAGTGGAATGACACCCATTTGGCAGAAGGGTTTTGGGGATTAAATACAACGATGACGTCAGTAACCGACAGTAGTGGTTAGGGCATGGGGTTAGCTCGGGCTTCCCTCGGTACCCGTCACGGCCAGTGTGACAGTCTCTGCCAGCTGCCCCCCAACATCTGTCCTCCCTTTCCTTCAGAAGCTCCCATCTTTTTTAGCTGGGCACATGGTGGCTGAGAGCAAAGGTGACATCTCCCAGCTACCTTTGCAGCAAGGCGTGATCATGTGGCTCAAATCCGGCCAATGGAACTTGAGCAGCAGAGACGTCCACCTATTGGCTGTGCCCTTAAAGGGAAGAGGTGTCTTCTCCCTTCCCCTTCCTGGCAGCTGGAGTGTGGGCGTGGGGTGGTGGGGCTTTGTGGAAAGAGCAGTACTGGGCCTGGCAGAGCAACAGGGTGGAAGCGGCCTGGGTCCCTGGTGCTGTTTTGGCAGCTTGCGGGTGTTTTACACAAGAGATGAAACCTCTATTGTTTAAACCGCTGTCTGCTTTCCCTGGCGACCCAAACCCCATCGCACAGAACCTGGGCGGCACTGGGCCGGCTGTGACCCGCTGACCCAGCCCTTACCGGAGCCCACCCATTTGTGCCCTCAGCAACAGCTTCTCCCGCGGGCTTTGAGTAAACAAGAGATTTGGGTGGGTTTCCATGTTATGCGTGAATTAGCATTCACATTTTCTTTCTCTGCTGGCTCCACAGGAGAGAGAACCCCCTCTGCTTCTTCCCGCAGCCCCCAGCCCCCAGCCCCCAGCCCGGGGGGAGTAAGAGTACAACAGAGCTTTGGGCTCTGCCCAGTTCTCCTATGTGTTGCGTCCTATGTGCAAATTCTCAGCAGCCAGTGACAGATAAGGAAAGTCAGCTCAGAGAGATGGCGTCACCTGCTGGAGGCCACACAGCGGAAAGTGGCAGAGCGGGGGTTTAGGACAAAATGTGCTCCCCTGGTCACATGTTTCTGTGGGAGCAGGGCTGGCAGCAGGGTGAGGCGAGGGAGGTGCCGAGGACACAGAGTTTAAGGAGGCAGTTCCCTGCGTTCCCCCTCCTCCTGGCCCCAGACCAGCAGTTCTCAAAGGAGAAAAAGTCTGCCCCCTGGAGGTCACTGTGGTTAATTTCCAGATGCGTGGTTTTTGACTGTCACGATGATTTGGGGGCATTGCAGGTGTGGGCAGGTGTCCTGCCTCATCCCACACACCTTAGACCTGAACAATTTTCGAATGTGCTGTCAGATATTCAAGTAAGTACAAACCCCGATCTGAATACCCTGAACCTGGACTCTTAACTCCACTTTACATGTCACATGCGGACATGTGCACGCTTTTGCCGAAACCTGAATTTTCCAGGGATGCAACTACCGGGTAAACTGAGGGAAACCTGTGCTTTATCAGAACTTTCCCTGAGCTGCTTAGCAGTTTGGAGAAACTGGGTTATGGCCGCAGCACCTCACCTGGCTCACGAACGGTCGAGGCTGCTCACCTGAGTCCGTCTGCGTTCGCTGGGTCACAACCACAGCAACAGCAGTTCGGGTGCAGGTATTAGAATTCTGCGCCAAACATCAACATATCGAAGCCCACGTTCTTCTGCGTGTAAATGACTTTTTCTGATAGTACCATGGATACCGGTCTTTCGGACAATGTGGTGATAAACAGTCCAAATGAAACAATAGTGTTTCATTCCAGGACAATAAAGGGGTCATTTTAAAACATTTGCTCCTTCTCCAACTGGGGAGAAGGCGGACTTAAGGCAGCAACTGCTCATAGATGTCCCTGCCATTCTCCGGGTGAGAAACAGGGCAGGTACAGGGCACCTGGGGCCCCGGGCCTAAGCTGTCCTCCAATCCACCTCTGATGGAAGCAAAGCTTGGTTTGAGCGCTGTCATGTGCTCAGGGCACAGTGTGGGCTGTATCTGAACTTGAAGGGGGAAGAAGGCTCCGGACGCCCCCGGGCCCAGCAGGGGCTTTAGCCAGTCACGTGGGACCTGAGCTCTCGCCCTGGAGCGGCACTTCGCGTGACGATCCACGTGATTCGTGCTGCCGTTTTGGCCATATCCCTGTGTGTCACCTCTGTTACTATCATTTACTTAATATTTTTTTTACTCTAAATCAATTTATTTTTAAAGTTAAAAAAATATGCTTTAAGAAGAAGTGCCCAGAGTAAAGCTGAAGTCCGCCCGAGGGCCCGGCTACCTCCTTGGCCTCGCCTCCCAAAGGGCTGAAGGCCGGAGCTCCCCGCCACTCCCCGCCAGCTCTGGGGCCACGCTGGCTCCCTGCGGGACACTCCGGCCTTCAGACTTTGACCTTCTTGGTTTCTTTCTCCGACTGCCCTCCTTCTGATATCAACTGGGCTCCCTCTCCCTTCTCCCCCGTCTTTGCTCAGATGTCACCTCTCAGCGAGGCATGTGTGACTACTACCTACGCTTGCATCTTGCCCCACCCACCGAGTCCCCTCTGTTCCCATTCTCGGCTTTATTTCTCCCCAAAGCTCTGCTCGCCCCCTGACATGCATGTTACACTTAGGTGTTTATTGCCCGTCCCAGGCTGGGAGCTGAGTAAAGGGTGAGAGCTCTCTCTGTTCTGCTCACTGTGGGATCCCCAGTGCCTGCGACAGTGGCAGGCACACAGTAGGTACTCAAG
>NW_011888928.1:695905-698550 GCF_000151845.1 Pteropus vampyrus
GGAGCCTGTGAGAATTCTGATGGGGTTTGGAGGCCTTGGCTAAGTCATCTTCAGGTGAGGGTAGGGCCCAAGGAATCTTCAGCTGTTTTTCTCTTTTAAGCCTGAAGCTGCCTGACATGTTGAAATGTCATATGAGTGTAATACTTATTTAAAAAGCAAATGTTTGTTGCAAGGGCTACACCCTTAAACAGTGGCAGGGGCCTATCCATAATGTAAATGAGTGATATGAAACAAGTGTAGGACAATAGGGAGAGGTGGGGCCTGGGGTAAACTAGTGGGGCCATGCCAGTTCTGAGAGTTTGAGAGAACCCACAGACCTGGAGCTAAGGATTAACTTTTCCAGTCTTTGGGACAAAGTGTGTATGCATCCAACAAGACACACCGGTAGCACAGATGCAGCTCTTGAGCTGCCATATTTTAACCATTCATATGTAGGGTCACCAGATTTTTCTGATGCTAGTGCAGGGGAGTAATTTGTTTTCTGGCCCAGATATCTCATTTAAGAGCAAAAGGCACTTTATTGGGAAGGCCTTGAATGAAACTGGACCCTCCTTGACTCACTGGATTCCCACCAAATGACTACATTCCTGTAGATTGTAAATAGGTTTTCAGAGGACCATGCTGTGACTGGCAGGTGGACAGGACAAGATGGACCCATGTACAAAGGTCTTTGGCTCTGCTGGGCCCTGATATCTCACAGCAGCTATCTGCTGTGGCACAAGGTGTCCACAGTGCCTTGCATACCTCAGCTTTACCAAATGTCTGGAAAGTGTGCAAGTGAGAATTTCGACAGTCCTATCCCCCAGGTGTGGGAATGGAGGAGGCACCACCCTTGAATGGGAAAGAGCTCAGTGGCATGAGGGAAGACGAGGGCCCCCGCGTACCGGGAATTGATGAGGTTTAGTGCCTTCAGGGAGTGGGTCAGCCAGAGGTCGGTCAGAGCTTCCAGCTCAGCTCTGAGCTGTAGCCAGGTCTCTCTTTTGGGAGCGCCTATCAAGCCTACGGACACAGAAAATAAAGACGGGGAAGGTGTCATTTCAGAAAGGGTCGAGAGAGGGTGGGGATAGGGAAAGGGAGTCTAGCTACCATACCTTGAGGTTTCAAATCAGATGCTATGCAAGGTCAACTTCAATCCAGTGATCTTAATCTTACTTTGGGACTGATTGATTGATCGATCAATAATACATCCACTGACTGATCCGTTCATCCACCCATCATCCACCCATCCATCCTTCCATCATCCATCCATCCACCCATCCAACCATCCATCCACCCATCATCCATCCACCCATTCATCATCCATCCAAAAAAATTCAGAAGTGCCTTCTGCATGGTCAATATTCTAACAGGCACTGAATAGACAGAGATAAACAAAACATGCCAATTATAGCACTTACACTGTTACAATGGAGATAAAAATTAATAAAAAGCAATAAAGAGTAACATTTCTTGAGTGCTTACTGTATGTAGGGCCCTGTGCTTTTAACATGACTTATTTAATTTCATTCCCACAGTGACCCTAGAGGTGGACACTCTTTCTTTTTTTAACATTGAGGTAAAATTGACATGTGATATTAGGTTAGTCGGGTAAGGAAACTGAGGCTTTGTGAGGCTTTGTGACTTGCTCGCAGTAGAGAGGAAGTAATGGAGACAGGTTTGGCGCCGAGGCAGCTAACCTCCAGAGCCCACGCTATGATGTTTCTAAACCCGACCGACATTCTCCAGGCCGTCAGGGCCCTTAAGATAAGGTTTGGACTCGATACCCATGACCCTGCCCCTACTGAGTTGCCAGTATCATCTCTTGACATGGCCCTGATGCCCTTCCATTCCAGCCCGAGTGGCCTCCTCTTTATTCCTTGTCCCCTTTTTGCCTGGCTAAATTCTTCACACTCATAAATGTCATTTATTCTGAAGGTCTAGCCTGGTCAGTTCCTTTTATTTTACACTCTCTCAACGTACGATACGTCTTCATAGCGCTTCTTACAACTATAATTTAAAACGTATCTGTGTAATTATGTGTTTGATGTCCGCCTTGGTCACGAGACTGTTTGCGCTTTGGCGGCTGGGACCAAGGTGGTCTTGTTCACTACCAAAGCCTCAGCCCGCGTAGCCGGGGCTGGCGTATGGCTGGCGCTGGATCGGTGTTTGCCGAAGGAAGAACGGGTTCACTGGGACAAAGTGCTATGTCGTGCCCGTGCTACTTGGACGTCATCTTTCCCACACGGAAGACCCGAGCTGTCCCAACCCCTGCCCGCGGCCTGCAAGGCCCCGCACCATCTGGACTCCGCCAGCTCTCTCGTCCCATCCCTTACTTCGTGCCCCCTCACTCCAGCCACGCTGGCCTTCTTTATCTTCCAGAAAAGCATCGAACTCCTCTGTTCTTGGGGCTTTTCATTTCCTCTTTGTGGTAGACCCTGCTAGGGGCCTTCCACTATCCATTTTTCTCTTTAGTAATTAATAAAAATAAAAGTATAAAATAATCTTTCTCAGTAATAAGGCCCCTGAGTGTTGGCTGAGTACATACATGGCTGCCGGGCTGAAAGGCTACATTCCTCAGGCTCCGTCTTGGCCGTCCCCAGGCTGGTTCTGTGAGGCAGAAACAGCTGGGGAAGGTGCGGGGAGGAGGGAGCAGAGGCTGCAAGGGG
>NW_011888928.1:698600-704177 GCF_000151845.1 Pteropus vampyrus
TGGGAATGGAGGAGGCACCACCCTTGAATGGGAAAGAGCTCAGTGGCATGAGGGAAGACGAGGGCCCCCGCGTACCGGGAATTGATGAGGTTTAGTGCCTTCAGGGAGTGGGTCAGCCAGAGGTCGGTCAGAGCTTCCAGCTCAGCTCTGAGCTGTAGCCAGGTCTCTCTTTTGGGAGCGCCTATCAAGCCTACGGACACAGAAAATAAAGACGGGGAAGGTGTCATTTCAGAAAGGGTCGAGAGAGGGTGGGGATAGGGAAAGGGAGTCTAGCTACCATACCTTGAGGTTTCAAATCAGATGCTATGCAAGGTCAACTTCAATCCAGTGATCTTAATCTTACTTTGGGACTGATTGATTGATCGATCAATAATACATCCACTGACTGATCCGTTCATCCACCCATCATCCACCCATCCATCCTTCCATCATCCATCCATCCACCCATCCAACCATCCATCCACCCATCATCCATCCACCCATTCATCATCCATCCAAAAAAATTCAGAAGTGCCTTCTGCATGGTCAATATTCTAACAGGCACTGAATAGACAGAGATAAACAAAACATGCCAATTATAGCACTTACACTGTTACAATGGAGATAAAAATTAATAAAAAGCAATAAAGAGTAACATTTCTTGAGTGCTTACTGTATGTAGGGCCCTGTGCTTTTAACATGACTTATTTAATTTCATTCCCACAGTGACCCTAGAGGTGGACACTCTTTCTTTTTTTAACATTGAGGTAAAATTGACATGTGATATTAGGTTAGTCGGGTAAGGAAACTGAGGCTTTGTGAGGCTTTGTGACTTGCTCGCAGTAGAGAGGAAGTAATGGAGACAGGTTTGGCGCCGAGGCAGCTAACCTCCAGAGCCCACGCTATGATGTTTCTAAACCCGACCGACATTCTCCAGGCCGTCAGGGCCCTTAAGATAAGGTTTGGACTCGATACCCATGACCCTGCCCCTACTGAGTTGCCAGTATCATCTCTTGACATGGCCCTGATGCCCTTCCATTCCAGCCCGAGTGGCCTCCTCTTTATTCCTTGTCCCCTTTTTGCCTGGCTAAATTCTTCACACTCATAAATGTCATTTATTCTGAAGGTCTAGCCTGGTCACTTCCTTTTATTTTACACTCTCTCAACGTACGATACGTCTTCATAGCGCTTCTTACAACTATAATTTAAAACGTATCTGTGTAATTATGTGTTTGGTGTCCGCCTTGGTCACGAGACTGTTTGCGCTTTGGCGGCTGGGACCAAGGTGGTCTTGTTCACTACCAAAGCCTCAGCCCGCGTAGCGGGGGCTGGCGTATGGCTGGCGCTGGATCGGTGTTTGCCGAAGGAAGAACGGGTTCACTGGGACAAAGTGCTATGTCATGCCCGTGCTACTTGGACGTCATCTTTCCCACACGGAAGACCCGAGCTGTCCCAACCCCTGCCCGCGGCCTGCAAGGCCCCGCACCATCTGGACAAGGCCAGCTCTCTCGTCCCATCCCTTACTTCATGCCCCCTCACTCCAGCCACGCTGGCCTTCTTTATCTTCCAGAAAAGCATCAAACTCCTCTGTTCTTGGGGTTTTTCATTTCCTCTTTGTGGTAGACCCTGCTAGGGGCCTTCCACTATCCATTTTTCTCTTTAGTAATTAATAAAAATAAAAGTATAAAATAATCCTTCTCAGTAATAAGGCCCCTGAGTGTTGGCTGAGTACATACATGGCTGCCGGGCTGAAAGGCTACATTCCTCAGGCTCCGTCTTGGCCGTCCCCAGGCTGGTTCTGTGAGGCAGAAACAGCTGGGGAAGGTGCGGGGAGGAGGGAGCAGAGGCTGCAAGGGGGAGAGGAAGGAGTTTGGCTGCCACTGGCAACCTGCCAGCTGTGAGCTCCCTGCCTGTTGACACATTGGGTAATTTCCCCTCAGTTTATGGGAAGGAAAACAGCCTGACAGAAGCCCTGGGCATTTCCTGGGGCTTAACGTGGGTGAGGAGCAGATGACAGCCATTGGCTGACTCTATTCCTGTCTCCCCTACCCCAAGCACACCTGCTCCCCACCTTTCTCCATGGAAGGGTGGGTGAGCAAGCCGGGCTGACCCCGAAGCTCTCTGCTCCACTCCTGCGGTCCACAGAGTGGGATATGAGAGGCCATGGAGGTGGTGGACCGGCCAGTCTGGGACTCCACTGTCCTCTGCTGCCCGGCTGAGTGATGCTGGGCAGGTTACTTAACCTCTCTGACCTCAGTTTCCACCTTCACACACCATGGGCGATAAAAGCACTTACCGTACAGGCATGTTTTAAAGAGCAAACAAGCTATTAGATGAAAAGCCCTTAAAACAGAGTCTGGCATAGAGTAAGCACTCAGTAAACATTAGCTATTGCCAGGGCTGCATTAGGACCACAGCCACACACACGATTGAAAACCTGTCCTGATGGGCTGTCAGGGAAAGCAGGAGACACAGCAGAGCCTGCAAGACTTCCCAGAAAACTGAAAGTAACTGGTGATAAAGGCTGCCGTTTACTGAGCGCCTGCTTATACGAGGCGTGGAGATAGGCCTTGTGCATGCATTAACAAGAAACCTCACCACGATCCAGGCAAGTACAATTATTCTTAGCCCCATCTTGTAGACCTAGAAACTGTGGCTCAGACGGATTATGTATCTTGCTAAAAGTCACATAGCTAGAAAGTGGCAGCCCTGGGACTGGAAGTGGATTCCATCCAGTTTGAGACCCTAAATTCTACTCTTCCTGGGGGTCAGGGGAGGGAGCCCTCGAAGCTTTTGGGGCCAAAGTGTATATGGCAGATAGTATTAGCTGCTTACTCAAACCTTTTCCCTTTACGGGCCAGTAGCTGGTTTCACATACTGGGACCATCAAAACACCCCGAAATGCCTCCCATCAAGAACTAATGGCCTGGAGAAACAGCGATCTAGGGTCTGGCTGCTGCCAAGCCAACCCTGTCTTCAGCCCCTTCCAGATTTCTGGTTCGGTGCCAGAAAACAACGCCCTCCTGCTACAGATACTGGTGGCTGTCACCTCGGCTGCATATCAGAATCACCCAGGGAGCTCCATGTACTGACACCCAGGCCACAGAAAGACCAAGAAAATCAGATCAGAGATTCCTGAGCGGGCACCAATATGAGCCAAGTTTGAGAACCAGTGGCTTTTAGTGCTTCTTTAACTTCAATGTTTCCCCAGATTCACTGGGGGTCTTGGCATCTACCAGGCACCGAGGTGATGCTCAGGCAGCTGGTCTGCGGACCACAGTCTGAGCAGCGAGGGCTGAAGCGGCTGGTCCCCAGACTCGAGCAAGCATCAGAATCACCCGGATGGGTGTTTGAACACAGATGGCCGGGCCACCCCAGCGCTTCAGACTCGATAGGTCCGAGGTGGAGCTAGAGAACCTACATTTCTAACAGGTCTCCAGGTGATGCTGATGCTGATGCTGCTGGTCTGAAGACCACACCTGGAGAACCCCTGGTTGTGATTTAGACATGGGAGGGCCCACCCCACGCGCACCCCCCACTGGTGGGTCGTGTAGCATTTCGTAAGGTGCTCTATCAATTCTTCAGCTTCCTCCCCCCAAAGCGATGAAATACTAGTGTCCTCTTCCAGAGAATGTCCTGAGGATGTCACCGCGTGAGCTGGTATCACCAACCCTCTCAGAACAGTGCCTGGCATGGAGCAGGTGCGACTTAAGCGACCGCATCCATCCCTGAGGAATTTCCCTTGGTCCAGGCAGCAGCCTGAGCTCGGGCAGCCCCGCGGCCACCGTGGACGACCCTCTCCCGGCCCACTCACCACCGACGTTGTTCTTATAGGTGTTGTACATCTCCTTGACCCGCCGGTAGCGGAAGGCCAGTTTCCTCATCCAGTCCACGCCGCCATGGACACCAGAGCCCAGGCACAGGTTGGCTCCTGGGGCCGAGCTGTGGAAGCCGTCGGCGGAGAAGTTGTACGTGCTGGGGATGGGGAAGGGGACAGGAGGGAGCAGAGTGTTAACATGGGGATCTTCACCCGGAGACCGCGGGCCCCATGGGTGGGGCGTAGGGCATCACAAAGCCACCGAACGTGCAAGGGTGATGTGTGCCCGTGAGTCCAGGGAAGAGCGGGACTGTGGCTTTTACTGGCCTTCCCAAGAATGGTGGCATCTTTTGCTCTTGCCTAATCAGCATCCATTTTCCTTTCTTTTGGTAAAAAAGAGCATGTCTATTTTCTTTTACGGAGAACTATCCGTGATCCCTACATGCTGCAGCCAAGCTAGGGAAAGCCTCTCTCCCTCTCCCTTTAGAATTTGAGGCTGGAAGAGAATTCCAAAAAACGGTTGGATTTGGTTCATCCTGACCAAGGAGTCCAGAAGAAAACCTTGGTTAGTTGCCGCTGCTTTGACCCAAGTCCGCCCTGCTTCAGACCCCTTTGGAGGCCTGGCTGCCGACCCTTCCTTCCCATTCTGTGAGCATCTCCGTATCTTTCCACAGACTTTCCCTAGTTTAATTTTTTTCTTTTTTGTTAAATTAGAGTTGATCACTGGTGCTTTGCAGATATAACCCTCCACCTTGGATGAGGCATGCTGGGCTAAGAAGGTCTGCGTGCGGGACTGGGGACAAGTCAGAATATCATACAAAGTCAATGACAAAAGTGACAGCTGGGAACCGGAAGTGGGAAGTGTGGACGATTCGCCACCTACAGCAACTGGAGGGTAAGAATGGAGACCCCAGCCCTCCAGAGAACACCATTTTGTTTCTCTCTTCCATCTTACAGGTTCGCAAAATCACAGGAGTGACTTTGCTAGAACGTCGCAAGGAGAAACCAGGGTGTAAGAAGGGGTGTGTATACAGCACGGCCAGACGCTTCTAAGACAGATATGAAAGTCTCTTCCGAGAAGAAAAGGCCGAAAGGAAACACGTCAGCGTGGTACCATGCTGTCTCAGGGTGTGGGTTTGGCTGACATTTTTTCTCCTTGTGTTGTTTTGCTGTTTCTGGGTTTTCTACGATGAGCTGATGCGTGGAAAAAGAAAGGCGGTTTTATTTTTTGAAAAGATGCAATGGGAAAGGAATGAAACCACGTTTGCAAATTGTGTCTTCAGTGCCTCTGGTTTAGCACCACCGCTATGGCAGAGATAAAAAGGAATTTGCACAGTGCGAAGTGAGTGCCAGAACACAGCATGATGTGACATGCTGCCGTCACACACCAAGCCGGGGGCTCAGCCCTGCTCTGAGCAGAGGTCAGGCGTCTAGGCCTTGACAGAACGCTTCTCAGGGAAGAGGCTGTAGTGGTGACAACACAGACTCTGCAGGATCCACAGAAACGCCTTGGGCCATGTTCAAACTCAGCAGCAAATGTCACCTTGGGGACTCTCTGGGGCGGGCTGGCCAGGAGGACACTGGCCCCGGTGACTTAGTCTCAAAGGCCTCCAGTGCAGACTCTGGTGTTCCCCCAGAGCAGGTTGTGTGGACAGCCACAGGGAGATACCAACAGAAGTTTTTCTTTAGACGTCTTTAAATTCTTGCCCATTAACGGACAAGAATACTCATGTACACACATATGTCCATTTAAATGTATACATACATTGCCCAACACATAC
>NW_011888928.1:705617-707810 GCF_000151845.1 Pteropus vampyrus
GTGCAGAAAGGCTAGATAATTGAGTCTTGAAAAAGAACAGGGACGAAACCCAGAGAACGTCCCGGAGAGGGGCCTGGACGTCGGTCCATGAACCTCCCTCCCCTACGTAGCAGCTGTGAGGCTGGGTGGGTTACCTCCCTCCTACACCTCCTCCCACTCCCCAACCATAAGATGGAGATGATGATGCAGCATCTCTCTCAGGGTTACCGTGAAGACGCAGAGTTAATCCATGTGAAGCATCTGGAACAGAGTTAATCCATGTGCAAAATAAGGGCGTTACCGAAATGGGTTTTATTGTTAACTGGGAAAAAAAAAAAAAAAAAAAAGAACCACCAAGGGGCTTTTGCTGCTCGGTGCCTAGCACATAGTAGGTACTCAGTATTTCTTGAAGGAAGACGTGGGGAATTTGGTTTCCGGGAGGGTGGGAAACACCCTTGGACTGCGGATTCTGGAAGTGAGGAGGCAAACAGCTCGCAGGAGATCGGGTTCAGGGGGACGCTGCTCTGCAGTCCACTCCAGCAGGCTACAGGGGGGATGTCATAAAAACGGAGGCCTGGTTGCTCTCGCCTTGAAAAGGAGACCGGTTCCCGGTGATGACTTCATAGAAAGGACACAGTTAACCTTGATCTGGGGTTTATTTACTCCATAAACCGAGAAGTCCCGGCTGGCACTGGAGCCTTGCTTCTTGCCAGTCCCGACTACAGAGGGATTTTCTGAATGGTAATTAAAATGAAGCAGGCGCCTACCCCCTAGCACTTCTAATTGCTCTGGGCTTTGCAAAGACTTGCAGGGCTCACTCACAAAACCTTTGATTTCTTTTTTAGGGGTAGGTTAGAAGACACACCTAGGAAGCGAACACTAAGTGAAGTGAAGTCACAATGACTGGCCCCATAAGTAATATGTTATTTGGTCTAATAATATTTTTGATGGGCCTAGAGGTGTCGAATTGTGGTAATTTTGGATAAGGGTGGATTAACTTTGGTTCCGTTTTTATAAAGTGTCCTCAGGGGCAGGTCTGGAACATTCCAGCGACATTCCTCTGAAAGTGGCCTCATTTTGAGTAGTTGGGTACCTGATTTCTGGAATCTGTGTCCCCTAGAAACCAGACATACCACTTACTCATTCAAGAAGTAGATTTTTCTGAGTATTGACTTATTAACTTTTCTATTAAATAATATATATGCTAATGAATGTAATCAAACTTTTGAAGACTGTATATCAACTCTTAACGGTATTGATTCTGAGAGGCGAGGTCTGGAGTGGTTAGATTTTTTGTAATATGCATGTACTACTTTAATAAGCAGGAAAAAAACACACAGAGATAAATACAAGCAGAGTCACAGAGAATTTGTGGAAATCTCGGCCTCAGTGATTGGAGTTGATGCAGAAGAGGCTTCAGGGTGGGGGGTGGGGTTGTGATCCCTGAGCTCAGAGAAGCACAAGCCCCAGTTCTGGCTGGAGGGGCCAGCCCTGTAGGACAACCAGTCGGCACCTCGTCTCTGCTTCCTAGTAAAAGGAGAGCTTGATGACCCCTCCAAAGGGGCATGTTTGACCCCGCCCCACCACCCAGTCCTACCTTAAATCTTGGCCATTGTCATCGGAAGAGACGTCATCGACGTGGATCTGGTCACAGTCCTACGGAGCATTTGGCAAGAAGAGAAAGAGAGCAATGTGACTGGTTAAGCTGATGTCGCTTTTAAGAGCTGGTGTCATGAACTGAGGGGTGGAATGAACACTAGACTGGGAGGCAGAGACCTGAATTCTAGTCTGAGCTTTGCCATTAGCAGCCAGGTAATGGGCGAAGATACTTGGGTGAAGTATCTTCCCTTATAAATGAACCGGTTGGCTATAAGGAGGGGGCAGTGACCACATAATTTATCATGCAAATAGAGATAGTTTTGCAAGTAAAAGGGGCTGCTATTAATGTCACATTGGGAGGAGAGGCACAAAATGGGACCACCCCCCTCTGCCCCCAAGAATGACAGGGATGCACTGTGAATAAGCCTTTGTCTCGGTCAAGGTTTTTCCTCTGCCTGGAAAGCTCTTCTACCTTCACCTGCTTAGTGAACCTTGTATTCTTCAAGCATTAGCTTCCGGACCTACCCTCTTCCCAAGTTCCCCTCTGTGTCCCACAATCTGGGATCATCATTTATTGAGCACTTCCTATGTGCCAGGCACCATTCCCAGGGCTGG
>NW_011888928.1:707860-711581 GCF_000151845.1 Pteropus vampyrus
AACACACAGAGATAAATACAAGCAGAGTCACAGAGAATTTGTGGAAATCTCGGCCTCAGTGATTGGAGTTGATGCAGAAGAGGCTTCAGGGTGGGGGGTGGGGTTGTGATCCCTGAGCTCAGAGAAGCACAAGCCCCAGTTCTGGCTGGAGGGGCCAGCCCTGTAGGACAACCAGTCGGCACCTCGTCTCTGCTTCCTAGTAAAAGGAGAGCTTGATGACCCCTCCAAAGGGGCATGTTTGACCCCGCCCCACCACCCAGTCCTACCTTAAATCTTGGCCATTGTCATCGGAAGAGACGTCATCGACGTGGATCTGGTCACAGTCCTGCGGAGCATTTGGCAAGAAGAGAAAGAGAGAGAGCAATGTGACTGGTTAAGCTGATGTCGCTTTTAAGAGCTGGTGTCATGAACTGAGGGGTGGAATGAACACTAGACTGGGAGGCAGAGACCTGAATTCTAGTCTGAGCTTTGCCATTAGCAGCCAGGTAATGGGCGAAGATACTTGGGTGAAGTATCTTCCCTTATAAATGAACCGGTTGGCTATAAGGAGGGGGCAGTGACCACATAATTTATCATGCAAATAGAGATAGTTTTGCAAGTAAAAGGGGTTGCTATTAATGTCACATTGGGAGGAGAGGCACAAAATGGGACCACCCCCCTCTGCCCCCAAGAATGACAGGGATGCACTGTGAATAAGCCTTTGTCTCGGTCAAGGTTTTTCCTCTGCCTGGAAAGCTCTTCTACCTTCACCTGCTTAGTGAACCTTGTATTCTTCAAGCATTAGCTTCCGGACCTACCCTCTTCCCAAGTTCCCCTCTGTGTCCCACAATCTGGGATCATCATTTATTGAGCACTTCCTATGTGCCAGGCACCATTCCCAGGGCTGGCCATTTAATGAACTCCGATGACATGCTGCTTTCCACCACCCATTAAGTCCCTCAGTTCCCTTTGGTGAAACACCTTATCGAATGTGGGTTAAGACCACAGGGAGGGAGGGGGATGATGGAAGGTGGGCTCGACCAATCAGAGGGACTCAGCATCCCTCTGGTTAAAGTGATTGCTTCGGCGATGAGCTTGTGGTCTAAGCTGGACCAATGGGAACCAGGCCTGAGATTCTGGCTGGGGTTTCTGGGAAAGAGGCGTTATCCTTTCATGGGGGCTGCTGAGGGGTGGGATTAGGCCTGGAACTGCTGGACGAAGGGTGGTCTGGGAGCCGGAGAGAGGGCTGAGGCCCTGGTCACACTGATCCTCTGGATCTAGTCACGACTGAAACTAGGCCACCTTTGCTGTGGCTGGCTGACTAATGGCCTCCTAGCGATATCCACACCCTAATTTCTGGAACATTATAGGGCAAAAGGGACTTCGCAGATGGAGTAAGTTAAAGATTTTGTGGTGGGGGAGATTATTCCTGGATTCTCTAGGTGGGCCCTAAATATAGTCACGAGGGTCCTCTAAGTAAGAGGCAGAGGGGTATTTGATGACAGAGAGGAGAAGGGGATTGGAGCCACGTGCTTTGAAGATGGAAGAAGAAACCGCAAGCCAAGAAATACAGGCGGAAGCCAAAAAGGCAGAGAGCGCATTTCCCCTCAGACCCTCCAGAAGAAACCGGCCTCGCTGACACCTGCGGCCCAGTGAAACTGAGTCTGGACTTCTGGCCTGCGGAACTGTAAGAGAATACATTTGTGTTGTTTTAAGCGGCTGAGTGTGCGATAATTTGTTACAGCAGCCACAGGAAACTGATACCCGGACTTTTCGGTTTGAGCTAGTGGAGTTGGATTTCTGTCACTTTGGAACCAGGAGTTAAGAGCGGAGCAACGCTCCGCACGGAAGCTGCACACAGCGGACACCAATCCTGTCAACTCCCACTCCACCCGAAGCTACGTTTGGATGATACACGTTGACATGGCAAAAACTCTGACCGTGCTGGTTAGAGCTCAGGCTTCCGCATCTGACCGCCGGGGTTTGGATCCTGGATCCAACCACTTCCCAGCTGTGTGATCTTGAGCAAGCGGCATAACCACCTCTGAGCCTCAGAGGTCAGACTGGTAAATGGAGATAATGATGAAACCTGCTCCATGGGGCTGACATGAGGAAAGGTGAGACGCTACATTTAAAGCATTTCGTACAGTGCCTGGTACACAGCAGGTGCTACATAAATACTAGTTTTTATTATTGTGTTAACATTTATACCCACTCATATTTCGATTGCAAGGTAGTTTCAGGAGGCAGATATCTCTTGCAAAGACTGCTAGGGGGAGGAGAAGAACATAGAACTCTGAGCTTGACATCTGAGGAAAAAAGTGGTTGGGACATCCCAGGACCCTTGGTGAGAGGACAGAAGCTGGGGAAAGAAAAGATGTTTTCAACATTTTAAACAGATCTCTTTTTATACAAGAAACAGGCTGGATTTCATCTTTGAGAACAGGGGCTTTGCTGAGGGTGGTGATGGGACACCCCTTCCCTCATTCATTTTTTAATGATATCTAGAAGTAAGGTTGTCGTTATAGAGTGGGGGTAGAGTGTGTGTGTGGGGGGACTGTGGCATTGGAGGCATCCTGGGTGGTTTTGTGGGGAGTGAGCCTGGAACGGCAGCTGGGGTGGGTGGCCAATGGTCTCTCTCTGGTCCCTGAATGGGCTTTGGATTGGAAAGGGATTTGCTAGAAGGTGAGGTTTGTTTCTAGGGTCCTTGGTACACTCTGGCTCACAGCTCCGTGACAGTGACAAAGTCTGACTGAGTCCAGGAGCTGCTGCTGTCCCTCTGCACAGGACCTGGCACATCTGTGGGTCTAGGACAATACCTGGCGATGGGCAGTAGTGTGACCTGATTGGCCTGACAGCAAAAGCAGCAGAGAAGTCCCATTGAGTGGCTTCCTAGGTGTCAACCATAGGTAGACGGTAGTTGGTGCAGATGGCAAAGAACATGGCGGACATGAAATGGTGCCTCCAGGTAAGAAATTTTGGAGAGTGCGGGGGACATGGAGTAACCACTCTTGAGCCAGCAGATACCTTGCTTACACCTACGTCTTTTCTGCTTCTTATTCCACATTTCCTTTCTGTCCACATACCCGGGATTCTAAATGATGCTTTGCAGTCTCAGGTATAACTTATCCGCCGCTCTCCAAGAGGGAATGTCCTTTCCTAAAGTAGCTGAGCTGGCTGGTGTGCCCCAACTGAAAAAATCTATAGTCACACTAACATTGTAGCAATTAGCCACATGTGGTTATCTACACTTATATTTAAATTCATTAAAATTAAATACAATGAAACACTCAGTTCCTCAGTTCGATCTGAAGCGCTCAATAGTTACACGCAGCCAGTGGCTACTGTTTGGATGGTGCATGTATTTCCATCATCACAGAAAATTCTATTGGACAACTGCTGCTCTGGAGGGACAAAGGACATAGGCTGACAAATTCTACGTTGGTAAGTTCGATTAGGGAGAAGATTGCAAGCTGCCTGGAGACATAGCTTATTTAGTCACGCTGTGCTTACAAATTTTTTTTTTTTTTAAAACAAGAGCTAGTGTTTAAAACCAGGCGCTCTCCCCCACCCCGACACCGGATTTTCAGCTACTTTGGGAATTTCCACACCCTGGCAATGTGTGGCTTGCATTCTCATATCCTGACAATCAAGTGCCTTGACATCCACTTCCAGTTCCCCGTAGTATCTACTAGGCTTTTTTTTCACTTTACATCACCAGGCCACTTGGCCCCTGTGGGCA
>NW_011888928.1:713431-716214 GCF_000151845.1 Pteropus vampyrus
TCCTTAGTTTTTCCGCTACTTTCCTCTTTTCTCTTCCTGGATGCCATCCAGGGTACCACATTACATCTTGTCTCTTTAGGTTCCTTTGGGCTGTGACAGTTCCTCAGACTTCCCTTGGTTTTGATGACAGTTTAAAGGCGTATTGGTCAGGCGTTTTGTAGAATGTTTCTCATCTGGGATTTGTCTGATGTTTTCCTCATGGTTAGACTGGGTTATGGATTTTGCCGGGGAAGAGCACAGAGGTGAAGTGCCGTTCTCGTCACATTATATCAAGGGTACATACTATGAACGTGACTCATCACTGTTATTGACCTTGGTCACCTGGCTCAGGTAGTATTTGGTAGATTTCTCCACCGTAAAGTTACTCTCCCCCATCTTTCCATATTATGCTCATTAGAAGGAAGTCACTATGCAAAGCTCACAGTTAAGGGTGGAGTATTTAAAAAAATTGTTTGGAATTTTTCTAGATGGGAGCTCTGTCTATTCTCCCCACTTATTTATTTATTCGATCATTTATCTGTGCCAGTATGGACTCATGGGTAATTATTTTAAAATTTGGGTTAGAATCCAATATTATGTCATTCGTTTTAGTACTGTAATCATTCCAGCGTTGGCCAGTGGGAACCCTTCCAGTTAGCTCTCGTGCCCCTTTGACGTACCCCATGATCGTGGAGTTTTTTGAGCATTTCCTTATAACTTGCTCCCTGTTTATCAGGTGTCTTCCCTGCCCGGCCTTAGAATCGGCCATTCCTTTGAGAAGCCCTGGTTCCTTTTACTGGCAAATGGCATTAGAAATCAAGACCGGGGCACGTGGTGTGCCTGTTGCTACAGAGGTGTCATTGCTTCTGGACTCTCTCTGGTGAGCAAAGCCTCCAGTATCTTTTTGTAAAATTATGAAACATGGTGAGTGCATCCTCTTGTGTAGGTGTGCCACGAGACATGTGGCAGGCTTACTACATGGTACCAGTGATACTCCACACCCGCCTTTCGTCGGGGCAAAACTAAACTAAACTAACTCAAACTAAAGCTCGGACAGGGCCCAAGTGGAATGCAGGTAAAGTCACAGGGCACCAGTCGAGGTATCGAAAGGACTGGAGGAGCGCCCCGCCTTTTATCAGCGATGACGGTGATTCATCCATTTGTCATGTGCTCCAAGTCCAGATTTAGTTTCCGGGGGACACTGATCTCACAAAATGCTTGGGAGAGTATCCCACCTTTTACTTGGCTCTGGAGTTCATGTGGGACAGAACTGATCCTTTCCTCCAATGTTTGGCGGGACTCGTGTTTAAAACTAACTGGACCAGGTGCCTTTTTTCGGGACTACATCCTTAGCTATCTTTTCAATTTCTCATGGTCACTGATTTATTTTATTTATATTTAAATTTCCCCTTGGGTTAATTTTTGTAATTTAGATCTTCCTGAAAAGTGTCCGCCTCATCTAGGTTTTCAGATTCATTGATATAATATTGTACATTATTAAAAAAAAAAAAAATCTTCCCTGAATCCGTAGCAATGTCCACCCTTTCATCCTGGATGTTGTTATCGATCTCTCCTTTTTTTCTCCCCTTCCCCTTTCCTTCTCCTTCTCTCTCTCTTCTTGTTCGTGCTTGCCAAAGGCTTATCTACCTTGATGGTCTTTTCAATGACCAGTTCTTATTAGTTTTCCGGTTTTACTAATAAATGTAATTTAAGGCTATACATGCCTGTCTAGATCAACCTTCACCTGCATCCCACAGGTTTTGATACTTAGTATTCTCATGGTTGCTTGTTTCTGAACAGTAAGCTTGGTGACAAGTATCTGTTGAGGCCCATTGTCCTTAATCTGGCAACAGCTGGGGTTTGCTCAGCCTGCCCTGCTGCAGTCTGATCTCATTACTTTTCATTCTTGGCTGCCTGCAGACACAAACGCGGAAAGGAAATTGTTGACAAATTTGCTTTAGAAAAATGAGTCTCATCAGAGCCCAGATGGACTCCTTGGGGCAAGGATATTTTTAAGTGAGATTGGTTAGCACTGCCTCTAGGCTAGCCAGAGAGGGGCCTGCTCCCGGGGAGGGAAACCTGGGCCATCTTTCTTGTGTTGTCTAAATGTTTAACTTATCTGAAGAGCACTAAAGAGGCCGTGGGCCACAGTGCATTAATGGCCAGTTGGGCAGGACGCCTTGGAGAGCAGCTCAGCGCTGACATGGTGAAATATTATTCTCCCCGATAGCTCCTGCAGAACTGTAAATCAGGCGTTTAGCAATCAGGCCTGCGTGTCAGGCATGCAGCCACGGCCCGCCCAGATTCCGGCCACTTCCGAGTCCCTCCAGAAAGATCCTCCCCAAAGCTCTGGCAGCGTGTTGAAATGCTCCCCCTCCAGCCCACCCGCCTGCCTGGCCATGCATGAATCGGGCCAGAGACACCTTCTGCCGAAAACCTTTAGGCTGATTTTGTTTCTTACGAAGGACTCTTTCCTTCCACCCACTCTGCTGACCCGTGTTCCTTCTCATGCATCTCAACACTTCGTCTTCCACAAAGGATAAATGCCTCAGTCAGCTTGACCTGGGATCGAATCTCCGCACTAGCTATGGGACCCTGGGAAAGTCACCTCTCTGGGCCTCAGTTTCCTCATCCATAAAATAGAGACCAAAAAAAAAAAAAAAAAATCTTCCTTGCAGGGCCGTTGTGAGATTTCAGTGAGAAAATGCATGTGTGATGCCTGGCACTGGGTAAGAGCTCAAACACGTCAGGGCCGGGTAAGTTAACCTCTCAGTACTTCAGGTAAGGGGACACGCAACAGAATC
>NW_011888928.1:717225-724176 GCF_000151845.1 Pteropus vampyrus
TGAGAAGGTGGCCTTCTACAAGCCAGGGGAACAGTCCTCATCAGAAACGAAATTTGCCGGCACCTCAGTCTGGGACTTCCAGCCTCCAGAACTGTAAGAACACTAATTTCTGTTGTTTAAACCGTCTAGTCGGTGGCATTTTGTTACGGTGGACCGCACACATTAATACACTAGGGATAATAGTGAGGCTTAAACACGTGTATACACGTAAACGGCACAGAGCGGTGCCCAACACCTAGTAAGCACTCAGCGTGCCGCAGCTGTGACTGTTAACTGAAAATGTAGTTCACGCCTTACAGATTCAGGACCCTCAAGTTGTACCGTCTGATAGAACTTTCTATAAGATGCGAATGTTCTGTTCTGTCCAATACAACAGCCACCAGCTACGTGTGGCTATTTACATGAAAATTAGTTAAAATTAAATTGGAAATTGAGTGCCTCGACCGCAGTAGCCGTGTTTCAAGTGCTCAGCAGCCGCGTGGTGCTCGTGGCTGCTGCACTGGAGAGTGCAGAGGGGGACACGTTCGTGGTCGCAGGAAACTAACGGACCGCACTGCGCTCAGGCATCGGCTTTCGAATGATTCTGACTGTGACCTTCGGTAAGAAATATATTTTCGATCACACAGAGATTTCAATCACTGGAACATAATTTCTATTACTAAAACACTACGCACCACTACTGTTTGTGATGTACCCTAGCATGTTCTTTTTTATTTCTTATTCTTTGATCGTTGAAGACATTGTGCTTGATCTTGACTCTTTAACTGGGCCATGGTTTGCTGTTTGAAAAATGCTAGCATTCCCTGCCTGCTGCGAAGCAGGGGTGAGGGGTGAGGGCTGAGGGAAAGGCAGAATGATTATCAAGGCTCAGACCAGACATTTTAAATACCTCCTTTCGCCCAGTTCCCACAGCGGCCATGTGGCTTGCCAATCCCCCCATTTCACAGAGGAGGACGTGGAGACTCAGCTAAAGTAAGTACCTTGTTCAAGGTCTTAGAGCCAAGAAGGAGCAGGGCCGGGGCTTGAACTTGGGTTCTTCTGACCCCGAATGACCCCGAACAGCACCCTAACTCTTTCGATAAGGCGAGACCCATCAGCAGAGGCGCAGCCACCGGGGCAGAGGTGACGCGTCATAGTCCTTCATGGATTTCACCAGGTAGGAGCTCCCCCCTGTCATTTACTTTTCACTTATCTTTAAATAGATTTTCCTTTTCACATGTTTAAAACCTTAGCTTCATTCTAAGCAATATCAGCCATGAAACTGCTGATGTAATGTGCCAGTCATTTTCTCCCTAAAACAATATGTAGTGAGGAAAAAAACATAAGTTAAACAAACAAACAAAAAAACCCCCTTTTTGCAATATTTTAAATCAAAGCCAGCCACATGAAGCCTGGGTCATGCTGTACCCTGAGTGACCCATGAATACTGTGCAGCTGATTGACAGCTCTCAAGAGCTCAGTGTGGTGTTTCTCACTGGCATTAGGGTGGGACAATTCCCCATCGCACAAGGCTGTCCAAAGTATGGGGTTGTTTGGCGCCTCTGCCTGCCCAAAGCCATCGGTTCTTCCTCCCATGTCCAACTGCACCCTCTCCCCGTGGGGACGGCACTGCCCTTGCTGAGAGGCGCTGGTCTAGATAAGCACACTGAACAGAGCGAGGTGGCAACTGGTTAGCGCAGGCCAGGCTGCGGAGGCCACTGTTCTGGGAACAGGGCTCAGCAGGCCCCGAATCGAGGAAGGGGGGGAGTATGGGATGTTCAAGGGATTAAAAGAAGCCTAAACGCCTAGTGGTCCTGGGGGAGGAAATGAGGGAGCGAATGGTAGGAAAAGAGTTTGGAGAAGTCGGTGGGGGCCAATCCACGAGCCTTTTATTTTTATTTATTTATTTGCTTGGTCATATATTTTTCTTTTTTCTTTTTTAAGACGGGCCATTGAAGAGCTTTAAGCAGGGAGTGACACGTTCAGATTTTCCCTTCACCAAGTCCGCTGTGGCCATTGTCGTGAGAACAGACCGGAGGGTGTTGGGCTGAGTCTGTAAGCAGACTCCCAGCGTCCCTTTCCGCCCTCTCTAATGTCAGAGTTTTCACTTGCACATCACTGCGCAGAATAAGACTACATTCCCCAGCCTCCTTTGTAGGAAGGTGGGGCCATGTGACTAAGCTCTGCCCAATGGGATGTGAGCAGAAGTTATAAATGCAGCCTCTGGGTGATCCCCTTGGGCGTGCGTGTAGTGGCAGTGTCAGACCATGTGGTCAAGGGCAGCATGTGTCCGCCTTCTCCTTGCTGGAGTCACTGATCTTGCCCCCTGGCCTTACTGTCCGTGCCACCTGCCTGCTGGGGCCAGTCTGCCTCCCTCTCACTCCTGCCCTCGTCATACCAGACCCTGGATATCTTCCCCAGGGACAGCACCTCCCCCATCCGCACCTCCCGACCTGACACATTGGCAGCCTGCCCATTAAGGCAATGGAGAGTGAGGAGGGCCCTTCGAGGGGGGCCGCTTCATCTTGCCTGCAAATTCTGTGTTCCTTTAAAACATACCAAGAAGGGGGTGGACGCTGGAGGCAAGATGTACCCAAGACAGATCTTGTTAACATGCTGCCATTTCAGCCAAGAGAATGGGGGATGCTGCCATGCTTTTTAGGGTCACCAAATATCATGGATATGACAACCAATCAGGGGCATGATATAATGGTGGTTAACACCCTGCCATGTGAGAGTCAGCTGCCTCTGCTTTTTCCACTTTAGATCCTTTTCCTTCTAGCACTGTGTCCACTTGTAATGCCACTGAGGGTGGTTCCCACAGCTCTTGGGCAGCAGGTGCGCGAGTGTCAATCAAGCCTGCATCTGTGCCCTACCGCCCAGCTGATATTTCAATGATGGTTTCTCGGCTCTGGATTTTACTGCAGAATAGGCGAGTTGGCTGGGAGCAGGAGATATGGTCGTCGATATCTGTGCTCCAACTCCAGCCATCGGCTGTGATTCAGGGCCGGGCTGCTCACCGCCATCACAGTCTTTGCCATATCTCTGAATTGCAGTACTATTATTGAATTATTGTGAAATCAGGAGTGGGCAAGCTAGTGATATCTTTCTAATGCAGAGTAAAATACACATCTAATGATTTAAACAATATGCCCCCCTACCAGATACCCCCACCCCCACTCTGCAAAGCCCCAGTGGCACTGGTGGCCCTCTGGTGGAGAGACCCATTTACTGCGCAAGTACAGAGTGCACGCCCTGTACTCTCTCATCCGTCCCCCATCATCAGCAAAGCCTGGAAGGCAGGGGCTTTTCGGCTACCCGCTGAACAGATGAGGAAACCGAGACTCAAGGAGATGAAGCGATTCGCCCAAATCGCACGGCCTGAAGGTGGCAGTGCCAGGACTCAAAGGCAGATCCAACTGATCGGAAGGAGCTTGCCCTAAACTCAGCACACACATCCCAAATGGTGTGAACCTGGCACCTACTTCGCTTCTGACTAGTCCTTACACCTCACCGACTCCTCTCCACGAGTGCTTTCACCTGGGAGTGTGATCTGACTCAGATTCCAGCTTCCGCCCTTGCCCACTCCGGGCTGTTGTCCACCCGGCAGCCAGAGGGAGCCTCTGAACCGTAAATGAGATCACATCATTGCCCTGCTCAAAACCCTCCCATGGCTTCTTGTCACTCTCAGATTATTATCCAAAGTTAACAATGGCGCAAAGGGCCCATATGACCCGCCCCAAGCCCCACTGTCCACCACAATCCTTCCTGCTCCTGCTCCACTCGTCCTGTTCGTGGAACCCACCTCAGGGCCTTTGCACTGCTGTCCTGTCAGCCTGGCACACTCTTCGCCCAGATACCCACATGGCCCACTCCCTCGCCTCCTTCACATCTCTACTCAGATGTCAGAGAAGCCTTACCTGGTTACACCGAGCAAAACAGCAGCCCTGTGACTGTCTCCTCCCTGCCTCTGCTCGTCCCCCTTGCGGCACTTCATCTGACATTATATTTTCAGCTGTTTATGGTTTGTTTCCTCGACTGTAAGTTTGATGCCTTGAAGGCAGAAATCTTGCTGTGTTTTGTTTGCCATCAAACCCACAGCACTTACAGTAGGATCTGGCAGACATGCATTCTCCACAATGGCTGCTGCATGCAGCAGAAGCTGACCCCCTATCGACTGAAGGATGACAGGCTCGGAGCAGAAAGGGATCTGACTTTGGTCCCTAAGCCTGACTGACCATCCATGTGAGAGCCAGCCCCCCAGATGGCCTCCCTGGTAGCCACAGAAGGCTGCCCTTTAGATTTTGACAGGGGCTCCTTGCACCAGCCAGCAGTATGTTTTCACTTATGTGAGTCTTAACTGCTCCATAGTGTAACATGGCTTCCATCCAGTTGAGGTGCCCTGGGGGCTTCTGGCACTGGGGACATTTTTGAAAAAAAATTTAGAGAAAAAAACAAACTGGCTTCCCTGAGTAGCTCCAGCTGGTAACTCAGATCCTTCTCCAGGGATGCAACTTCGACTTCAGGGTGAGCAAGGAACAGCAGAGGGGGCAAGACTCTGAGGCATCACCTGAAACACACACCCGTCCTGCAAAGTACCTAACTCTGAGCTTCACGTTCAACCAAGACTGACAAAGCGCATGCTGTGTGTTTGGCGTTTTTCCTTCAGGAGCTTCAGACGCATATATCTGTCTGTCAATCAAGTATCTTCTACTGGAGTGTCCCAGACACCTCAAACCCTAGGTGCCTACGACAGAAGGATGGGTTTGCCCCACTACATCCTTCAACTCCCCCATTTCGTCCATCTCAGAGAATGGTCCCACTGCCCTGGTCAGACCACGCCCAGGAGACCCCCTCGACTCCTCTTTCTCCTCCCCGCCCCCATGGACCAGCAAGTCCTCCGGGCTTTACCTCTACCCCACTCTGGCAGCCAGAGTGGTTTCGTAAAAACCTAAGCCAGGTCATGTGGCACTTCCTGTTTCATGTCCTCTGGCCCCATGGCTGTCCACAGCGCTTACGTTAAACCCTGAGGTCTCTGAGCAGGTCTGGCCCGTGCGTCTCTCTACAGGCTCATCTGACCCAGCCGGCCCGTGCTTCGCTCACTCACGGCTGTCAGTCAGCCTCCTCTCTGATCCTGGGTTACTTCACATGTGTTCTCACCTTAGGGCCTTTGCACTTGCTGATCCTGCCTCCCTAAATCTCCTCCTGGCCGGTGGGCTCCTGTCACCATGCAGGCCTTGGCTCAAGTGTCGCCACCCCGGGGGGCCCTGTCTGACACCACAGGCCCCCTCCCCGAGAATGCGGACCCCCCTGCCCCCATCCCATTCCTCTCGCCCATCACTCACTATCACATCTCGTTTTTCTCACATCCCGTTCCACTATCACAAACTTTCTTTAAAGATTTGTTTGGTTTGTTTACTGCCCGGGCCTGGGGGATTTAGGGTGAATCAGACGGATATGGTCCCTGTTAGTTTCATAGAATGAAACTAACATTCTGTGAAAGAGACGGGAAAAGTTAAATCTACCCTGGACTTTTCAAGTATAGGGGCCATTAATTTCTATTTTTTGCTAAAGCAAGTTGGGTGTTGCTATTTGCCATCGGCTGAGTCTTTACTATATTAGGTTCCATAAATACTTGCCGAATTCAACTGCCGTGTTTATTTTGTTTTGTTTGACTCATAAATTCTCTCCCTCTCCCTCTCTCCTTCCCTCTCCCTTCTCCCTGTCTCTTCCTCTTCCTCTCCTCCACTTCCCTCCCCCACCCCAAGCCAGGAGTGGTCTGTAAAGGAAGCCGGCACACTGCTTTTTACTAAAGAGATGCACTTGGGCCTTGATGCTAGTGGCGTTCTCCACTACTCCAAAGCTCTTTCTTCCCTTAAAAAGTTTCTACCTCGATCCTCTCTTTGAAACAGATATTTGATAGAGTTCAATTTTTTTCATAGAAGGACTGAAGCTCGAATGGCTTGCCTAGACTGGTCAGAACACAAGACCAATGCTTTCAGCAAGATCCCCTCCCCCACCTCCTGAAACTCTCAGACTGTAGACCAGAAAGGAAAATCTATATCCTTTCCTGATGATGGTTTGGAATTCATAACCTTCATATTTCTATTTCACAGTTTAGTCCCCAGGGATTTCCCAGATTTTTTTGGGAAAAAAATTCCTACTAGGATAACTAGAATTGTACAGTTTATTCTAGGTTGCCTTCATTTTTCAATCTGTTAAACCAATACTGCAAATATAATTTACAAAGCCAGAAGATCCCCACATTACTACTCTCATCAGCCACAGAAACACCTTCACCTAGAAGCAAGCTGCGTGCTCTTTCATTAGAGGTAAGCAATGCATTGTATTTCCCTCTTTGCTTTGGCTACCAGGAAGCTCAGAGATCAACTCTGAACTTAACTGCAGTAGTTAGCCTGAGCTGGGCTTTTTTGGTACGATGTCTTACCTTTATTCATTACATTGCTATCTATTCCTTCGCTTTTGCTTTAATAGTTCTGTTTTAAATATATTTCCCACTTGAAATTATTCCCAAATCTTTTTGACATAGGCCGGGTGTAAACAAGTAAATTAAATTTATTTCTGAAGCTCCTCTCCCCCATTTCCTATCTCCCTTGGTACTTGCTTAGGGGCATGGGAGCGGATACTTTAAATAAGCGTAGTCCCTCTGCTTGCTCTGTCTTTGTAAAACATGCTTTCAGGGGAATGTAAATTGTTTTTAAAAGCTTCTTTCCTGGCCCACTGCTAATTATTACTGACCCAGGAGGATCTGTACTAATTTGCCTTAATCGACTTATTAAAGAGCAAATTTCAGGAGGAAGAAACTACGCAGCCTTTATTGGATTAGCAAAACGCCAGTGGACATCACCACTAGAGCAGAGAGGAAGGCCCATTAACTGCCCAGGGAAGCCCAGATAATCTGGCTAAGTGTGTTTTCAATAAGCTGTCGCTGGCCACAGTTTTGTGCCTTCC
>NW_011888928.1:724226-729592 GCF_000151845.1 Pteropus vampyrus
CCCCCACCCCAAGCCAGGAGTGGTCTGTAAAGGAAGCCGGCACACTGCTTTTTACTAAAGAGATGCACTTGGGCCTTGATGCTAGTGGCGTTCTCCACTACTCCAAAGCTCTTTCTTCCCTTAAAAAGTTTCTACCTCGATCCTCTCTTTGAAACAGATATTTGATAGAGTTCAATTTTTTTCATAGAAGGACTGAAGCTCGAATGGCTTGCCTAGACTGGTCAGAACACAAGACCAATGCTTTCAGCAAGATCCCCTCCCCCACCTCCTGAAACTCTCAGACTGTAGACCAGAAAGGAAAATCTATATCCTTTCCTGATGATGGTTTGGAATTCATAACCTTCATATTTCTATTTCACAGTTTAGTCCCCAGGGATTTCCCAGATTTTTTTGGGAAAAAAATTCCTACTAGGATAACTAGAATTGTACAGTTTATTCTAGGTTGCCTTCATTTTTCAATCTGTTAAACCAATACTGCAAATATAATTTACAAAGCCAGAAGATCCCCACATTACTACTCTCATCAGCCACAGAAACACCTTCACCTAGAAGCAAGCTGCGTGCTCTTTCATTAGAGGTAAGCAATGCATTGTATTTCCCTCTTTGCTTTGGCTACCAGGAAGCTCAGAGATCAACTCTGAACTTAACTGCAGTAGTTAGCCTGAGCTGGGCTTTTTTGGTACGATGTCTTACCTTTATTCATTACATTGCTATCTATTCCTTCGCTTTTGCTTTAATAGTTCTGTTTTAAATATATTTCCCACTTGAAATTATTCCCAAATCTTTTTGACATAGGCCGGGTGTAAACAAGTAAATTAAATTTATTTCTGAAGCTCCTCTCCCCCATTTCCTATCTCCCTTGGTACTTGCTTAGGGGCATGGGAGCGGATACTTTAAATAAGCGTAGTCCCTCTGCTTGCTCTGTCTTTGTAAAACATGCTTTCAGGGGAATGTAAATTGTTTTTAAAAGCTTCTTTCCTGGCCCACTGCTAATTATTACTGACCCAGGAGGATCTGTACTAATTTGCCTTAATCGACTTATTAAAGAGCAAATTTCAGGAGGAAGAAACTACGCAGCCTTTATTGGATTAGCAAAACGCCAGTGGACATCACCACTAGAGCAGAGAGGAAGGCCCATTAACTGCCCAGGGAAGCCCAGATAATCTGGCTAAGTGTGTTTTCAATAAGCTGTCGCTGGCCACAGTTTTGTGCCTTCCCGGGGGTTGCTAGCAAAAGGAAAAAGAAAAGGCAGCGTCTTTCCCCCCCAGACCAGATGCAGGTGGTTAAATACAGCGCATACGAAATGAAACAAGCAATTCCAAACCTCCAGGTCATTGAAGAACAGATGCGTGTCTGCAAGGTTGAAGATCATCTCTTCCATCATCAGGCCGATACGCACGGACGTCGTGGTGTCCTGTTAGAAGAGCGGAAGGTCGCATGTGACTGAGCCACTGTCACCTCAGCCCCCATCGCCCTCCCTATGAAAGGCAGTTTTGGTCTTTCCTCATTGGCCCGGCTCGCACATGGCCTAAAATGTGTCTCTGCATGGGGTCAAGGTGACAATGTGCAGCTTTGAGGTTCCACTTCTAGTTTTTCATCGCCTACATTTATTTACCCTCTTCAGTATTTTGATCTCTCCCCAAATGCCCCTGGAATTGCAACTGTGTTTAGTGTTGTAAGGACCAGAGATGGACGTAATAAAGAGAGCCTTTTGGAAATGTGTGTCTGCAAGGGGGCCTGAGAGATTTCGGGGAAAGCAGTATAAACTATGTATGCACACTGGGAGAACTGGAACGCTGATTCTCTTTACAACAATCTCTCAGTGATATTTTATATGTCACTGATCTTTAACAACAGAGGATT
Source organism: Pteropus vampyrus (assembly GCF_000151845.1). NCBI lineage: Eukaryota > Metazoa > Chordata > Mammalia > Chiroptera > Pteropodidae > Pteropus > Pteropus vampyrus. The sequence continues at coordinate 726,090 of NW_011888928.1, forward strand.
AATTGTAAAAACAAATTCACCAACACCACCTGGTATGGTGCATCCATATCAGGGAAAAAGAGGCGGCTATTAAAAAAAGTGAAGGCATGCTAGAGCTACTGATATGAAACTATTATCAAGAAATACAGTAGTAAGTAACAAAAGCAAGCTGCATCGTAGTATAACGGAGGGAGCACAGGTGTGTGACAAAAGGGTCCATTCTTGCTCTCCTTTGCTTTTGTATACACATGGTGTAGGACACTGCACTGCTCTTCATCCATATTTGGGGGCCCTTCCTGAAGAGCTTCTCCCTGTAGGAGGATGATACGTACAAGGGATCGACAAACTGTGGCCTATGGGCCAAATCTGGCCTGCTGCCTCTTTTCATATGGCTCACGAGCTAAGGATGATTTTTGTATTTTTAACAGTATATTGCCTATGGCTGCTTTGTGCTTTGAGGGCAGAGGTGAGTAGTTGCGACAGAGGCTGTATGTCCCACAAAATCTAAAATATTTACTATCTGGCCATTCCCAGGCTGCCGGCCCCTGATATAGACCCTTCCTGTTGGACTCAGGTGTGACCATGTGACTTGCTTTGGCCAAAGATATATGAATAGAAGTTATATTTCACTTCTGGTCAGAAGCTTTAAGAGTCAGTGTATGGTTCAACATCTCTCTCTTCCCATTTCAGAAGACTGAGTGTTCCAGATAAAAGCTTCCCTGTCAGCCTGGGTTCCAGAGTAAATATGATGTAGGTTGGAGCTGGACATGTATCATAAATGAAAAATCTATGAGATTTAGGGGATGTTTGTTACTGCAGCACAACCTCACCTATCCCAACTGATACATGTAGAAAATATGTAGCAACAGGGGTCTTAATCCTGGCTATATACTGCAATGGTGTGAGGAACATTTAAAAATCCCAAGGCGCAGGTGGCACCCTGGACCAGTAAAATCCGAATTGCTGACGGTGGGGTCCAGGACTCAGAAACGTTTAAAACTCCCCCACAAGATTTCAATGTGCAGCCAGGGTTAAGAATCACTGGTCTAAAAAGATATACAGCACTTGGTAATATTCCTGGTTAATATCTAGGAGGTTTTACTCGGTGCCATTTCATAAGTATTAACATTTAATTCACACAAAGCTCTTTTGAGGTGAGCACTGTTATTTTTCCATTTTTCAGATGAGAAAACCGAGGCTCATGAAGGTCATAGGTAACTCGCTCGAGGCCACATAGCCAGTGAGCGCTGGGATTTGTACCCAGGAAATCTGGTTCCAGAGCAGCGCTGCTTCTGAGGAGGCCTGGGAGTGGCTGGGGCTGAGACAGAAGCAAAGGGGGCCTTGAACTGTCATTCTATACACTTCCTTCCTGTTTGAATTTTTCTTTTTTTTACCGAAAGGCTGTATTACTTCTATTATAAACGTAAATAATTAACGACATCAACCCTTCCTGATCCTTGAAAAAAAGGGAAAAAATGTAGCTGGTGAGCTCAGCTTCACACACACAATCATGAAGAGTCAAGCCCAGGAACACTGGCCGTTAGGTGAACCGCCTCATCGGGGCTCTAAGTGCTTAGCACGCCAGGTTCTGGCCGGAAGTCGCAGGGTAGAGCACTCAATGAACAATGAAGAGACAATGAGGAAAACAAACATTTCCGGGCCAAGGTGGGAATCATTGTGTGACCTGGGAAGAGGTTCTGGGAGTTTCCATGCTTTACTCATGCCTAAACCATTTCACCTCTGCCTAACTGCATACTCCTTCTTGGGAGGCTGTCTGTACCCTCGTCATCGATCACCAGCCCTCAATCTACTGGACCAGAAGCAAGAAGCAGCTGCCATCCAGACTCATCCACTGAAAGGATTTACTTAGAAAAATATCAACTCCCAGGATGGCACGTAAAACAGGAAAAGTAATTATTGTGTACAAAATGGCTTATCTGTGAAAAATATTTGTAAATTTAGAAGAAGGCGAGTACTCTCTACTGATAAAGCTGAAACGATGATTTATGGATCTTAGGAGGATGTACAGAGAAAGCGTGCATGCGTGTGATGGGGCAAGGATAAGAAAAGCGGAATTCTTGACTTCTAGTTTAGGAAGCCAGAGATCATGCCCAAAACAGGAAAAAAAAAAAAAATCAAGAAATTTGGAGGTAAGTACCCAAATCAGCAGGAATTGACAGTTGTCATTTCTGGGCAGAAAGGAAGGATGGTGGTGGGGTCGTTGGGGACTGCTGTTTTTCATTATACTTCCCTTCGGAGGACTAGATAAGTTTTAAACTATATGCATATATTTCTTAGATTAAAAAAAACTAAATTAAAAGTAAAAGGAAATATTCTCAGCGATTCCACTTCTCATTACCTATCTTAGAAAAAACCCATATGTGTGAGCAAGGGACATGTAAAAAGATGTTCATTACAGGATTGTTATAAATAGTAAAACACTGTAAATGATTTAGCTGTTCAGCCAAAGGAGATTAGAGAATAGTATATTCAACAATGGAAAACTAAATTCAATTGAAAAAAAGTGAACCCGATTTCCATGTATCAACGTGGACACAACCAAAAAAAATATTGAGCGAAAGCAACAATCTTCTGAAAGTTATAGACTGCATGTTATTTCCTTTTATTAGAAACACATAAAACGTTCCTATTTTCCATAGGCACTTATATATTTATAAATATCTGAAAGAACATACCCAGAGTCAGAACAGTAATTACTTCTGGCAGGCAGAGCACCAGGGAACAGAAATTAGAGGTGATGATCAAAGTGAGTGTTAGCATTACCTAGAATATTCTAAACACTTTTAAAAGGGAAAGGATTCAAATATTTATTGTATAATTAAAAATTAAAACAACATTTCGAAGGCATGCAAACGCTTCCGAGGATCCCTAGAATCCCTATCTACTCCCTGAGCATTCTCATCAATTCTGGTTTTCCTAAAATCTGCTTGCATGTTGCTTATTATGTTGTTTCGCACTGCGTAGATGAGACCTCTTTTCACAGAACTTGATAAATACTAGCTGTACCGAGACGGAACAGTCTAGAGGAGCCCGAGAAAACACAGCGGTCCCAGGAGTGAAGTAACACGGAGTGCTGCCCTGGGCCAGACCACTTGATCCAAGTAAAAAATGTTTTTCCAGGGTTGCAAAGACTGAGAAACTGAGAAAAAAAATTGGTGGAGACTTGGCATTAATGAATGTGAAATGCATCTGGAGTAAGGGCAAGACAAAAGCCACCAGTTTCATCGTTAGCTGCCTGCTGAATGTTTCCCTAATACGCTCCATAAACACATCACCCTGGTCTGTGCGCTTCAGTTATTCTATGCAACTTGGAGGGGGAGGACCTTCTGTCTGACTCAGCCTATCGCCCAGTCAAATAAAACCTAAAATAAGGAATCCCTCATGCCATGCTCCTCAGCTAATAAAAGGCCACTGACCCATGCAAGTCCACTCTGATCCCCCTGCTGCCTAACGCTGCAGTGAGGATTAAATGAGATAGTGTGTCTGTGAACACTCAGACTGCT
>NW_011888928.1:729642-732324 GCF_000151845.1 Pteropus vampyrus
TGCAAACGCTTCCGAGGATCCCTAGAATCCCTATCTACTCCCTGAGCATTCTCATCAATTCTGGTTTTCCTAAAATCTGCTTGCATGTTGCTTATTATGTTGTTTCGCACTGCGTAGATGAGACCTCTTTTCACAGAACTTGATAAATACTAGCTGTACCGAGACGGAACAGTCTAGAGGAGCCCGAGAAAACACAGCGGTCCCAGGAGTGAAGTAACACGGAGTGCTGCCCTGGGCCAGACCACTTGATCCACAAGTAAAAAATGTTTTTCCAGGGTTGCAAAGACTGAGAAACTGAGAAAAAAAATTGGTGGAGACTTGGCATTAATGAATGTGAAATGCATCTGGAGTAAGGGCAAGACAAAAGCCACCAGTTTCATCGTTAGCTGCCTGCTGAATGTTTCCCTAATACGCTCCATAAACACATCACCCTGGTCTGTGCGCTTCAGTTATTCTATGCAACTTGGAGGGGGAGGACCTTCTGTCTGACTCAGCCTATTGCCCAGTCAAATAAAACCTAAAATAAGGAATCCCTCATGCCATGCTCCTCAGCTAATAAAAGGCCACTGACCCATGCAAGTCCACTCTGATCCCCCTGCTGCCTAACGCTGCAGTGAGGATTAAATGAGATAGTGTGTCTGTGAACACTCAGACTGCTGTGAAGCAGACATTCTGCGAGCTAGTCATTGGCAAAATCCCCTAATCCACTTTCTCTCATCCTTAACAAGGAACCTGTTTCTGTAAACCCGGCAGGAACATCCACAATCAGATGGTACTTTTTACTCTTTGGAGTAAAGAGAAAAAAAAAATCGGTGGTTAATTTCCTAAACAAGCAGAAACAGATTTGCTTTTAAGAAATGATCAACTTAAACCAGAGTGGAGAATCGAGAAAGGGGAGTTTTTCCAAAACAGGCTTCAACTTGTAACTTGTCCACTGAAAGACTGTGCCGGGGGGCTGCTGGGGTTGGGGTGCATGGAATGTCATCGTTAGAGTTTGTGGATGGTTCTCTCTCAGTGAAGGCATAAATCAGGCTAAGGCACTGTAGATTTTTCAACATGCTCTAATGTTCTGCAGATTTCTCTGGGTTCGGTTTTGATGATGGTGAGGTGGACTACACACACATTCATTCAGAGGCTCCGAGCATTGGACACTCCCTGCCTGCCCCCCGGGCAGATGCTGTGGACCTGGATGCTGCTCAGTAACCTAATTATTACGCATTCTTGGTGAAGTTCTCTTAATTAGAGGAGGATGGTGGAGACTTTCACCATATGGACCTAAGGTCTGCCTTGTGGATCCATAAGTTATCTTATGATGTACGGCTGTATTTCTTAGATGGAAGGGAAGAATGTAAGACAGTGAAAAAGAAAGTCTTTCTAAAAACAAGATTAATCTGATGTCAAACAAACATGGACAACATGTGGATTCTTGGAGGTTTCAAAATCTAAACGCCAAAGTTTGTCAGGGTTAATTAAGATGACAAACTTAATTAATAGTTGTTTTCTATCAAGTGTCCCTACCACCCCCAACCTTACAAGCTCCCCAATTTAAGCTGTATTCCTAGAGGGTTACTTTCCAGTCCCGGTAGATTAGAAGGCAACCATTTTATTTCAAAAGGAGTCCAAGATTTTTCCCCCCAAAAAAGTTGTTTTAATAAACCACAACTCCATTTGTCCATTAAAGAATTTCTCTTTAGGAGTTTTCCAAATTTTCTGTTTTAAGCATGTAGTGCTTTTATAACAGGTGGTTCCAAAAGGCGTTTGATTCAAAGAAGCGAGATCTACACACTACTTAGCATCACAACCCTCTGGACAAAAGGAAGGCACGCCCCAAATTCATCTTCAAATTGGCTTCTATGACTGTGGTCTTCTGGGTTCTTTCATAGCTGGTTGAATTCATAATAACAATAATCAATCTCTATTGAGTGCTTTGGAGTAGGGGTGCAAAAGGTGAGCTCTGACCCAGACTGCTTATACTCCAGGCCAGTTCCGCCTCTCACCAGCTAGATGACCTGTACAAGTTAGTTAACCTCTGTGCGCCTTAATTTCTCATCTGTGAAATGGGGTTACTTACCTCACAGGGCACATTATAAAAATTAAATGAGTTTTTCAAAGTTCAGGTAATAATCCTTTTAGTCAAAGTTTACTTTAATGACCAGATTCAAAAAGAAAATAGAATGGAAGAAATACAAGAGAATACAGAGGTCAGTAAACTGTGGCCCATGGCGTATTTATAAATAAAGTTTTGCTGGAAAACAGCCACGCCTGTTTGTTCATGTAAAGTTTAAGTTGCTTTTGTGCTATGATGGTGGAGTTAATAGTACGGAGCCTAGCTTAAAGCCCAAAATATTTATTATCTCTTTATAAAAAAAAGTTGTTCAATTCCTAGAAGAGATGACAAAATTTCAAGAGTATGTCATATGTAGTAAAGCTAAACTTCTGTTTCAGTTGGAGTGCGTGTGTGTGCACGTGTGTGTGCGTGAGAGACGGGGAATCATAATGTAAAGTGTGAGTTACTGACTGTTAAGAGCTTAGAATGATGCCTGGAACATAGCAAATGCTGAAGAAATATTAGTTTAATAACAGCTACTATTCATATTGGTATGACTATCACTGTTACTACTGTGTGACTTGTTCACGGTCACTCAGCTTGTAAAAGGCAGTGTCAGGACTGGACTCAGGTCT
>NW_011888928.1:733154-733934 GCF_000151845.1 Pteropus vampyrus
AAATTAAATGAGTTTTTCAAAGTTCAGGTAATAATCCTTTTAGTCAAAGTTTACTTTAATGACCAGATTCAAAAAGAAAATAGAATGGAAGAAATTCAAGAGAATACAGAGGTCAGTAAACTGTGGCCCATGGCGTATTTATAAATAAAGTTTTGCTGGAAAACAGCCACGCCCGTTTGTTCATGTAAAGTTTAAGTTGCTTTTGTGCTATGATGGTGGAGTTAATAGTACGGAGCCTAGCTTAAAGTCCAAAATATTTATTATCTCTTTATAAAAAAAAGTTGTTCAATTCCTAGAAGAGATGACAAAATATCAAGAGTATGTCATATGTAGTAAAGCTAAACTTCTGTTTCAGTTGGAGTGCGTGTGTGTGCACGTGTGTGTGCATGAGAGACGGGGAATCATAATGTAAAGTGTGAGTTACTGACTGTTAAGAGCTTAGAATGATGCCTGGAACATAGCAAATGCTGAAGAAATGTTAGTTTAATAACAGCTACTATTCATATTGCTATGACTATCACTGTTACTACTGTGTGACTTATTCACGGTCACTCAGCTTGTAAAACGCAGTGTCAAGACTGGACTCAGGTCTGACCTGACTCTGGATTTCATAATCCTCTGGTTATGCCATGATGCTGTTATGGCTGCTTTGAGGGAGTATCTGCCTTCAACTGCACAACCGCATGACTAGAAAGAAGAGGTCCCCTCTGGCCTATCCACACACACCAGGCCTCTACCGTATCTGGTGGTCTCCACTTGAGCTGAGCCATTTAGTTAATT
>NW_011888928.1:733984-735165 GCF_000151845.1 Pteropus vampyrus
GTGTGAGTTACTGACTGTTAAGAGCTTAGAATGATGCCTGGAACATAGCAAATGCTGAAGAAATATTAGTTTAATAACAGCTACTATTCATATTGGTATGACTATCACTGTTACTACTGTGTGACTTGTTCACGGTCACTCAGCTTGTAAAAGGCAGTGTCAGGACTGGACTCAGGTCTGACCTGACTCTGGATTTCATAATCCTCTGGCTATGCCATAACGCTGTTATGGCTGCTTTGAGGGAGTATCTGCCTTCAACTGCACAACCGCACGACTAGAAAGAAGAGGTCCCCTCTGGCCTATCCACACACACCAGGCCTCTACCGTATCTGGTGGTCTCCACTTGAGCTGAGCCATTTAGTTAATTTTTTGGGGTCCCTGCTGTGAGGATCTAAAGGATGTCTGAAGGAAAGGGTTAACTCAGCAGGCTTGGGTTGCCCAAACCCTTCGCATTCCTAAGAAAGGTCTGTCTTCAAGACTGGCCCTTAGCTGGCTCCTGGTAGATGAACTCTGAGACCCCGGGCCACCAGTCCCAGCTGATGAGATAGTTTATGCTAACAATGTGGTTTATAGGGAACACCCATAAATCTGGGGGGGCTGGCATCTGAGTAGTGAGGTCAGTCCTGAAGATACTGCATGCCTATGCCAGTGACCCCAATAAGACCCTGGACATCGAAGCTCAGGTGAGCGTCCCTGGTCGGCAATTCTTCTCACGTGTTGTCACACGTCAGTGCTGGAAGAACTGGGTGCTCCACCGGGAGAAGACACCTGAAAGGTTGCGCATGGTTTCTTCCAGACCTCGTGCCATGTGCCTTTTCCCTTCACTGACCTTAATCTGTATCCCTTCACTGGAATAAACTAACCATGAGTATAACAGCTTTTCTGAGTCCTGTGGGTCCTTCTGGCTACTTCGTCGGGCCTGGGGGTGGTCTTGGGAGCCCCCACCACAGTGTCCTTATTAGACACTTGGAAAAAGAGGCAGCATGATATCTTGGAGATACGTAATCTCCTTGGGAATGAATTTTCATGTCTATAAATTAGCAGTTAATAATTTTCTGTAAAAAGAATACCCATTATTGGCTTTCTGGGATGTCTTACAGCACAGGGTTGGCCAGAATCACAGTGACTAGTTCAGGGATGATCATGTGGCCAATGGAAGCCAATGAAAATTAGCTCTAGGA
>NW_011888928.1:736445-737366 GCF_000151845.1 Pteropus vampyrus
GGGATGTCTTACAGCACAGGGTTGGCCAGAATCACAGTGACTAGTTCAGGGATGATCATGTGGCCAATGGAAGCCAATGAAAATTAGCTCTAGGACTTTAGCTATAGCTGTTGGGAAAGAGGCGCCTTTTTACCCTTGGGGTGGCCGAGTGGGTAGGATCTAAGCTTGAGGATGCTGGCAGCCATCTCTGTCACGAATGCAGGCAGAGCCTCCCTGACAATGCACACATGTTCATATGAAATTATTTGAAGACTGGATCCTAAAGTCTACTTCTGGACATTTTGGTCACATGAGCAAATACATTTTCCCTTTGGGCTTAGATTAATGCATGTTGAGTTTCTGTTGCTTATATTTGAAAGATCCTTGACTCTGCTTGCCACCTCCCCAGGTTCATACAAAAACAACTGTTTCTGACATCGGCAATGTCCAGTGGGCAAGTTCGTGTGTCTACACATCCTAGCAACAACCAGGCTTGGCCAGGCAGCACTTCAGAAAGACTGAATGTCTTTACTTCTGATAGCACCTCTGATGTCCTAACCCAAGGTGATGTAAGCTAAGTGCGTGGAAGGGTCCGATTTATTACTTGGTCTTAGAGCAACACTCTATCCTGCCTATAAACGTTACCTAATGGAGCAAATGGCTTCCCCCAAATGACCTCTCACAAACTGCCTCCACCATTCATGAGGTGTGCGTGAACGTGGCCACAGGCAAGAAGCTCCATGAAGCAAAGTGGTTGAGAGCGTCACCCTCCCCGAGCCTCAGTTTTCTCACCTAAACGTCAGCGAGTCCTTTCTAGGGCTCCCGCAGGATGATGCATGTGATAGGACTTGTTCCTGGTGGGTAGGTATTATTAGCAAAAAGGCGGCAGGGTCCAGAATTTTCCATCAGAAAATTTTCCCCACTTAGCAATTCCCATGCATA
>NW_011888928.1:738201-753896 GCF_000151845.1 Pteropus vampyrus
AGAGTAGTTTGGAATTTTTGGGGGGCATATTTGGTTGTCGTAATCATTGAGGGGTAGTGGCATTTGGGAGGTGTGATGTGGTGACTTATAAGAAATAAATATTTTGGTCTTCTGGGACAGAGCTCCTAAAATCCTTACAATTTCCTAAGTGATAAGAACAGATAAAGATAAAAAGCATCTTTTGTTACTCAAAACAAGCCCCTTTCAACCAGAGAGGAGTTAGTGTTAATCAGGTGACTTTGGAAAGCCCCTAAGGATGGGGGCTGAAACTCTTATCCCCACCCCTTGACCTCTGGGGAGAGGAGGAGCTGGAGATGACTCCAATTGCCAATGGCCAATGATTTAATCGATCATGCCTATGTAATGAAGCCTCCATAAAAAGCCAAGAGGACGGGTTCAAAGAGCTTCGGGGGTGGAACACATCCATGAGCCAGGGGAGTGGTGCACCCGTTTCACAGGGACGGAGCTGCACTCTGGGCCCTTCTGGACCCTGCTCTGTGTACTTCCAAATCTGGCTGTTTATCTGTATCCTTCATAACAACCTTTATAATAAACTGGTACAGATAAATAAATGTTCTTCTGAGTTACGTGAGCTGTTCTAGCAAATCCCAGCTGTTCTAATCGAACACAAGGAGGGGGTGGTGGAAATCTCCAGTTGATAGCCAGTCGGTCAGAAGTACAGGTGACAATGTGGGCTTACGAGTGGCATTTGAAGTGGGCGCAGTTTTGTGGGACTGGGCCCTTCACCTGCGAGATCTGCGGCTGTGTCCAGGAAGACAAAGTCAGAGCTGAGCTAATTGCTTGGTAGTGAGGGTGTCAGGGATGCTCACATCCCTTGTTACTTTCACGTGTCCTGCTGGATGCTCAAATTATGCAAAACCTCTCTACGGTTATCTGAGTCCAGAATATAGCTCATTATATAAATCAATGCAAAGTATTTTTGCATAGTTTGTTACATACTAAATATACTTGTTTGTATTTCTCGGTCCACTCCTGCCTCTGCTCTTTCATTTTCCTTTATTTCTAAAAAAAATGGCTCCGGATTTTCATATTTTTCTGAAATGCAGCCTTTTAAATGAGAAGTAGGTACAAGTGTTAGATTCCTTTATTATGTCTCCTATCGTGAGAATTCACATATCAAAATACATATTTAAAAAAAGTCCTTTTATTTATTTCCTTTATATTACAGTTAGGATATCATATCTGTTTTTTAGAGTAGTGAGTGGGTAGGCTATATTATTTAGATTTTCATTTCAGGGGGCTAAAAAGGGCATTTTACGATACATATTTTTACAGGCGGCTCTGGATGTATGACAAAGTCGAAATCGGCTTTAGGAAAACCTGGCAGCTGAAGCAGTGACTGAGACCCCGATTCCAACTGCCACCCCACTGTCTTGTGGATGAAAAAGGGGTTCTACAGAAAGCACCCTCACAGGGTGATCTGATTGTAAATCCCTAACTGGGCAGGTCACGGGGGGTCGTCATGCCCCAGGCTCATAACTTCTTTAGTACAAGGTTTCTCTACGCCTTAAGCCAACCCCGACCGTTGTTTCCGTGCATCCAGGTCAACGCGCCTTTGAGATGCCCCCTTCCAGACCCTGAGAAGGCACATCTTATTAACCCTCCTTAAATCCAATCCCTGCCTTGCTTTCTCCCACCTTCATGTAATCTTCCTTATGTTCCCTCCTTAATTGCAATGCATAAAGGAAGTGCAAACTGCCATTCTCTGAAGCATTTTTCTCAGTTTGTTGAGATCTTGCTTCTAGGTGTACTCTCTGGCTCAAATAAATTTTTATAGAAATCCTCTACGGGTTTGGATAGTGTTACGTCAACAGTCTCCATCTGGTCTGTTTTGTGGCTATTTATTCTCTGGCTGGCTGGGGGTAGGGGCGGGGCTTAGAGCATGTGACTGCAGTTAAAATGCACGCTGCCCACCCTGACACTTCACTTTGTCCTGATACCTCAATTCCCTGACTTGTTCAACAGCAAGGGGTTAAGAGAGATTTTCTCAAACTAATAATATTATCAGAGCTCTCCTGGCTTTTGAGTGCTTGCTGTGTGCTGGTCCCTGTGCTCTGCCTTTTCCCTTTATTGTGTCGTTTAGAGAGGGAGGAAGAGAACAAGCACATCTGTATGCAGGGCTGTGTGTAAGGAGTGTTGGCTTCTCCTCTCCCCCAAGTCTGTTGTCCACATGGCAGCCAGAGTGCTCTTTTGAAAACAAAAATCAGAGATGTCCCTAATTTAAACCCACTAGCTTCCCGTGGTCTCTGGTTAACCCAGCATCCTTCAGTGGCCAGCACTCACTTTTCCACTCCAGCCCAGATCTCTGCTCCTTCGACATGTCGAACTTGCTCCTGCCTCGGGGCCTTTGCGCTTGCTGTTCCCTCCGCCTGGACTTCTTTTTCCCCAGGTGCTTTCAAGGCTGGCTCCTTGGTGACATTCAGTTCCCACTTTCCGTATCAGAAAGGCCTTATCTGACCATTCCATATAAAGTAACCCAGATGTCACATCTCATTACCTTGTCACACTTTTTGACAGCACTTATCATTATCTGAAATGATCTTATTTGCTTATGATTTTTGGTGTTTCTCTCTCAAACAGAAGGGAAGCTCTGTGAGAGCTATTGCTATGTCCCCTGTACCTGGAACATAGCCCAGGACACAGCAGATGCTCAGTTAAGTATTTTTAAAATAAATATATGAATGTGTGTGAGCTTTATGTATATTACCGCATTTCCTCCTCAAAATATCTTTTCCCTATTTCACAGATAAATCAAGACTCAAAGACATGAAGTGACCTGTCCAAGCTCACACTGCTAATAAGTGGCAGATCTGGGATTCAAACCCAGGACAACTAACCGGCCAAAGAAACCAAAATCTTAATCATTTTACTCACTGACTACGTCTTCGAGGAACTAATAACATCAAATAAATTGCTTTATTAGGCAGCTCAAGGCAGGTTACAATCAGAATTATTTTTAGTAAATGATTTAAAACTGTCGATGTCTACTTTTAATGAAATAAATGATCCATTTAATGAAATCACACTTCCAGAGAGGGAAGAAATGACAAGCAGCTGCCGTGTGCAAATCAGCCTTGATTCTCAGGGCTCGGTTGGCTTTCCTTTCTAATTAACTGCTGGACTTCAGAGGGGATATGGGAGGGCCCAGGGGCGGGAAAGGATCTCCCCTCACTGCCTCCGAGCACTTGTGCCTTTCATTTCCTGGACTTGACATGGAAAAGCAAAGTTCCCCAGTAAATCCCTCACTTCTCACTGCCTTCCTCCCGCCCCCAAGGCCAGGACTGGCTCTCCGGGAACCAGAAACCTTGGTCGAGATTGGAAATCAGATCACTTTAGCTGGCCCTGGGAGGCTCTGAATCCCTTCCTTGGCCATGGCCTTTCCCCCTACTTATTAGTGGCCCATAACTTTTTAGGACCTCACTGTAGGAGTCAGAAAGAGGCATGTTGTGGGAAGACCCATTTTGGTAGATACAATTAATGGGTATCAAATGCAATGTTTCCAAAGGAACTTTCAGAAAGAAACCAACCAACCAACTGACCAAAACAACTCTGTGTGAATACTGTCTTTTTCTCACAGCGAGCTAAGGTTGGCTATTTCTGGGTGCCATTTGTTTCATCCTCATCAGGGATGTCTCAAGGGGAATGCCGTGGGCAGTCTTTCAAGATGAGGGTGGGGAAGCCTGCAGCCTTTACTCCAAGATGCTTGAACTCTGATGTCCTATGTTAAGTCCCAGCCCCTCTCAGACGGTCTGCTTGTCTTTCCTGCTCCAAACGCATCTCTGAGTGCTCCCAGGGGAGGAAAAATCTTGGTGGCTCCAAAGAGGCATCCAGAGATTTCTGAACACTTCCCCCAGCATAAAGCTTCTTGGGTGACGGATTAGTTAACCCTGCTTCATGCTCCTCATGAGGCTTTTCTGAAGGTGGATGTTTGGGAAATGGTCTTCTAACAGCCACACACGAGCAAGTTCATCAATAGCTAATGTTTGGGTGAGAACTCTTAGCTCCTTAGATGCGTTTCTGAAAAACTCTGGTGGCCTGGTTAATGGTCAAAATCACTGAGAATATTATTTAAATATTTTTAAAGAAAAGGTTTGGCCTAGTTCTCTAGGGGATCTGATAGGTGGGTGCATTAACATTACTTTTCTGTGTTTACATAATGTCTCTAGAATGACAAATTTGAGCATTCTGTAAATCGGGGGTTTTCAACCTCAGCACTGTTGACATTTTGAGCCAGATCATTCTGTATTGCGGAGGCCGTCCTGTCGATTTCAGGGTGTTTGGCAGCATCCCTGGCCTCTGCCCACTAGATGCCAGTAGCATCCTTTGCCCCATTGTGACCACCAAAAATGTATCCAGACGCTGCCACATGTACCTGGGAGGCAAAATTGCCCCTGGTAGAGAACCACCGCTCTAATGATTTTTAAGTAATAAAAAGGCTTAGTCTTTAGTGTGAGTCAGTCAACTTTGTACTTATAGAGTGGGCAACCTTACTATGAAACTAGCTTTCTAAGTGATGAGCTAAATTTAAAAAAAAAAAATCGATATCTCCCAGCCTGCTGAGTGGAAGATGCTGTTTTCCTGTCTCAAAGGGCAGTGTGACCCAGCAGTTCAGAAGTACCGTGGCAGCCAGACACCTGTCTGTAAACCCAGGCTCTGCCCTTCCTACTAGAAGGAGCGTGACCTTGGGCAAGTTGCTGTGCCCGTTTCCTCGTCTGTATGACATGGGTAACTGTAACATTTACCTCCTAAAGTGACGAGGGGAAGTCTGTGAGCTGATATATCACAGAAAGCACTTGACGTAGGTGGTAGGCTCAGAGCAAGCACTCCTGGCGGGTTAGTCGCCATTATTTACAGAATGACTTGTTGGGGGCTTGCTGGCCACATCCAGCAATTGCACTTGGCTGTCCATGTCTCAGGTACCACCTGAAGGCAAGGTCGGGGAATTATTGCAGGGTTGGAGCTGAGCTTGGCGCTTTTCCATCCCAGCCCTTGCCTCTTCGTCTCAGTAACCAGACTGCCATGAGCGTCTCAGCGGAGACCCTGTCTGGGCTTGCAAACTTGTGCTGCTAACGGCCGACTTGCCCACTTTGGAGACAGTTCGCAAATACAGGCAGCCTGCCACCTGCATCTGCCTCGTTTTTCTTCTGAGTTGATTACCTTGGCACCCCAAACTTAAGGACAATGCGCTTCTGCACCTAGTCTGGAATGGAGACCTCTCTCCACTCTATTTTAAAGAAAAAATACACAAACACACAAAACCAATCTAAGCCATCACACCACGCAGGCCAACTGGGCCTTTAAAAAATCACGACCAAGTAGCTGTTTACAAGCTGAACAAATAATTACTCTGCCACAAGGAAGAAAAGTATTAATTAAAGCTATTCATTAAACCAGCCTCACTATTCTGTGGGGTTTATCACTTGGAAGTGTCAGCCAGAGGTTAGGGACGGATTAACACACAATGGAGGGCTTTGCCAGTTAAATCTCCTCCTTGTGGTTAGCTTTTAATAATAAAGTTGTCATTAAAAGAGAGAATTTAATGGTTTTAATTGGGTTTAATTACTTGGAAACTCCTGGAAAACAGATCAGCTTGTTTAAAAGAGGAAGACAAGAAAATGATGGTTGTAAAGAAAAAATAGTCCAATTCACATGTTTGAACAGTAAAGTTAAAAAAAAAAAAAAAAACAACAACCTGGCTTCTTTGACAGTTTCATAGAACAGAAAATAGAAAAGATCTTAGCTCAGCAAACCGGTCTATTTGAAATAACAAGAATTTTACTAAAAGAACTGTAGGATAAATCCCGTCATCGCTGAATCACAAAGGAGTCAAGCTGACTACAAATGATAAAATCATGGTCGAATTTAAGAGAATAAAGAAAGATGTCTAAACTGGTTCCTCTTTGGGAGTTTTACGCAACTACTCAGCCTCTTAGATTTTTTTTTTTTATCCTTTGAAAAATGTTCTTTCAGCTGGAAGTGTCTAACAGCTTTTAAAGCATTTTCCTAGAACATAAATTTAAAAGGCAAAAAATAATCAATACATAGATCAACGGAGCTGTGAACCATGGAGTGTGGAACCAACTGCCCTCATGGGGGACTTGGGACTTTGAGTGTTAAAACTGGGAAAGTTCCAGACAGACCCAGATGAGGTGATCACCTGGACACGCTGTCCAGGATGGAGGGCATTTCATAGCATGAAGACCCCGTGTGTTTACAGAAGTTCATACCAAGTGTCGAGAACAGAGCCCGACACCCAGCACGTGCCTGCTGCTTCTGTCCAGCACCAAAACGTCCTCGCCAGTGCTGTAAGTCTTCTGCTTATTATTATTATTATTATTAGTGATACTTCAGCAAAACTTCCACAGAGAGGACATTCTTACCCAACCAATAACATTCTTCTAAAGATGCAGTTCTTTAAAAGACATTTTTTATTCACACATTATTATTTATTACATTTCTTAATTTAGTCTACAAAAACTGTTTACTGGGTGCAGGTACATTTCTAAGCACTTCACGTGTGTTAACTCATTAATCCGCCCCCACTGACCCTCTGAGGTAAGTATTATTGCTATTACACCCATGTTACAGAGGTGGAAACTGAGGCACAGGGAGGTGAAGTGACTTGCCTGAGGTCACATGACTAGAAAGTGGAGCTGGCTTTGAACTTCAGCGATCTGGCTCCAGAGTCCATGCTCTAGACCAGAGGTAGGTAAACTTCTCTATTAAGGGTCAAATAGTAAATATTTGCTACTCTGTGGCCTGTATGGTCTCTTGAAAGGAGCCATAGACAACACATAAACAAATGGGGATAGTTGTGTTCTAATAAAACTTTATTAAAAAAAAAAACAGGTGGCAGGCCAGATTTTGCTGACTCCTGCTCTAGACTACTATGCTGTCTCTTTGCTCTCAGACATTGAAAGTCTCTTGCTGCCTGGAGCTGACATTCTACTTGGGGGTGGGCATTTCAGATAGTGACAAGTATTCTGAAGAAAATGAAACATGAGGGTGTACTGGACGGTGAGAGAGAAAGAGAAAGAGTGAGATCGACAGAGTATGTCTGTGTATATGTGTTTTGGGGAGGGCTACTAGAGATGGGGTGTTCAGGGAAGGTCGCTCTGAGGAGGTGACATCAGAGTGAAGACTCAAATAAAACAAAGGAGCCAGTCATGGGATGACTAGGTAGAAGGAACAGCCGGGGCAAAGGCCCTGAGGCAGGAACAAGCTCTGTGTGTCTTAGAAGCAAAAAGAAGGCAAGTGTGGAGTGAGTGTAATAAGTTGGAGACAGAAGAGAGCCAGGCAGGAGAATCAGATAATTCAGGAGATTCCAGGCCATAAGGAGGAGCTTGAACTTTATTCAAAATGTGACTTCGAACCTAGGAATGATTTCAAGCAAGGACAATGAAAAGATCTGATTTGTATCAAAAATAGATCACTCAGGCTGTCTTCATGGCATGTGTCATTCTGTCCAACCAAAAACCCAGTAAGGTAGGCGTTATTATAATACTCATTTTACAGGTGACGGTCTGAGGCTTGGTGCGTCCCCAACCTATTAAGTAACAGGACTGGGACTCAGCTCCAGGGCAGTCTGCTCCAATTGCGTTCTTTCTTCCCTATGCCACTCAGCCCTAGAGGATGCAACTTTGACTGCCTGGACTGTCCTGGTCTCAGCCCAAAGGCTTCTTTGTGCTGAGTATCAGGAAAGCAAGGGTGTTTGGCATGAGCTGATACTCGCTTCATTTCAGTCTGCAGAGAAGCTAAACAATCGATAAACACTGTGACGGTGTGTCATGGTGTGATAAACAGTGGGAAGTGTCCTATCACCAACCACCAGGGAATCTAAAGAGTAGGAGAAGGGGAGGAGAGAACAAACAACCCTTTTGAATAGCAAAATCAATTTCCTCCTGAATGGAGACAGAGCACTTGACATACTTTTAGCTGGACCCTCGGCATCTCTGGAGGGGCCCCGAGAAGGAGAAAGAAAGCACTGCAGGGGGGGCTTCCTCCAGTCCTGAGGGGTGTGTTCCACAGGCATTCATCAGAACACAGGTCTCCTCTTTCCTCACACCCCAAATTAGATGTCAACGTGCAGCACGGTTGAGGGGGACAGAAATTCATTCATTCATTCATTCATTCATTCATCATCCATTCATCCATTCATTAACAAATTTTTACTGAATGTCTTCTATGTGTCAGGCACTGTTCTAGGCACTGGGATATAGCAGCAAACAAAATAGTTATAAACAAACAAACAGACAAACAAACAAATAAAACAAGACTTGTATGTCTGATGGCAGGGCTGCTGATGGCAGGTTGTGCAATGTACAACTCCAGGGCCGCCGTTCGCAAAGACCACCATGAAAGTGGTGTCTCCTAGAGCTGGGCAATGCACAGTCTGCACCACTGGCCTGCCAGGAGGTGATAAATACTACAGAAACAAAGCAAAGGATTTGTCAGTGGGCTGTGTTGAGAGGTGTTGCAATCTCATGGGCTGGTCAGGGAGGTCCTTGCTGAGAAAGTGGCATTTGGATAGATTTTTAGGAGAGGGAGAAAGCCACGTGGGAGGAGGAACATTTTAGACAGAGGGAACCAAGAGTTCAAAGGCCCTGAGGTGGGAGTGTATCTGGCAGGTCTGAGAACCACTGAAGAGGCTGGTGCAGCTGGGGCAGAGTGAGGGAGGGGAGGAGCCCTAAGAGAAGAAGGCATAGAAGTACAGGGGCCAGGTCCTATGGGGCCATATCTAAGGCCACAGACCCTGCTAACTGGACCAGAAGATTATACTTCAACTTCGAATGTTTTCTGAACACCTATTATGTGCTGGGAAGACCATGCAGGTTCTTGGCCCCCACGTCAAAGCGAGTGTCTGCTGTTCTTGTCCACCCATCCTACCTTATGCTAACAGGATTCTGAGTATTCCTGGGAGAACCAGAATTTTATCACTCCCTATATGTGGTTGGCTGACCCCAACCACCCCCTTAAGTGACTGGTTCAAGCCAGGCTAAGGAGAGCTTTGTCTGGCACTTGGTTGGAAATGCTGGAAAAGTGGTCCTTTCTTTTCACAGGGGTTACTGAGCTGACAGGATGTTGGTCCTGTGCTGCTTGGGGGGCGTTTTTGCCATCACGAATGAAAAGAATGAAGCCAACCAGAAGAAAACAGAGCAAAGAGATGGAGAGAGCTTGAGCCCCTGGATTCAGCTATGCCTGAAGCTAATGTACCTGAGGCAACAAATTTCACTTTTCTGCTTGAGTCAGCTTGAGTTGGCTTTCTGTTATTTATAACTGAAAGAAAATTAATTTGATAATGAATTATGGGGCACACAGCATGTGCTGTGCTAGCAAGCAGGGGTACAGAGAGAACTAAGACACAGACGTGATGCCTGCACTTGAGGTGCTAAAGTCTAGTTGGGGAGAGAGACCAGTAAGTAGGTGATAAGCTACTTGGTGATAAGTACAGGGTGCTAAGGGAACACAGAGGAGGGACACTTAACCCAGTGTAGTCCAGAAAAGCTTCCTGGAGGCAGAGACGTCTCAGACCTGAGGCTGAGTAAGCATTAGCTGGGCAAATGGGTGGTGAGTGAGAAAAACATTCCCGGCAGAGGGAACAGCATAGATAAAAGCCTGGGATTTGTTGGTGCAACTATAAGACTATAGCCTAAAATATAAAGCTGAGAGTCTGAGAGATGAGGCAGGAAAGGATGAAAGGAAGTAGGTCAGGAAGGATCTGGAAGCCAGCCTGGAGAGTTTGGACTTAATTCTGTGGACAGAGCTCAGAAGACAAGTTACAGAGATTAAGCAGCTCACTTAAATGAGTGATATGGCCCATGTGAAACACATGGCCTTGTTGGTATTTCCAACTCTTGATACAAGAAATATTGAAATTTCCCCTTAAGTCTTCTTAGAGAAAGACGACAGTGCAAATGAGACGTAATAACTGATATTTGGCCTTAGTGTAAGAGAAGCAAAAGGGAGTGGTGGGGACTGTGGCAAACCACTCGCTTCATTTATAGGGAGGTGGTTGGTATGTAGCTCCAGCCAAGTGATGCCATTTTGGGAATGTGGATGCAGCATGGCTATATCTTCTGATTTTTTAAGAGAACTCAGAAATCTTAATTTTTATGTGACATCTCCTGATTTTGAATGCTGGCTAATTTTAAAAATGTAATAAAAATATGTTTAAGCGTCAACGTGGCCTGCAGGCACCACCCCCACAATATGATACCTGGCATAGGAAGAAACCAGGGCTAGACTGAAGGTTTGAAGGTTGACCATGGAACTTGGGGGCCTTGTGATTGGCCGTGGTCAACCTGGATTGCAGAGGGGCTTAGAATGGCCTCTGGAGAACTGATCCCTTCTCTGCCACAGGTAAGGGCCTCCATGTCCTTCTGGGTAGAATGGGGATCACGTCTACCTTGCAGGTTTGTCTTGAGGACCAAGATGATGACTCACGACCCACTACTATGCACATAGGGAGAGATAAAAGTATTCACCCCTATAATCGAAGGCTTCTGGGTATGGGTTATGTGCCACAAACTGGAAGTCACTGTAAAAGTAAACACTTTTTTTTTTGTTTTTTAACTCTAGACATAAATTCGACAATGAATGAAATGGACCAATTCCTCGAAAACCACAAACTACCAAAACTCACCCAGGATAAAAGAGCTGCAATTATTAAAGAAATTGAATTCATAGTTAAAAACCTCCAAAAACAAAATCTCCAGACTCAGATGGTTTCACTGGAGAATTCTACCAAATGTTTTAAGAAGAATTAGCACCAATTCTTCACAATCTCTGCCAGAAAATCAAAGAAGAGGCAACACACTTCCCAACTCATTTATTAAGGCCGGTATTTCTCTGATACCAAAATGAGACGAAGAGAGTATTAGGAAACCGAACAAAAACACCCTAATTTTTCAAGTAAAAGATGTTCATCTTTTACCAGCTCCAGGAAGTTTGTGCTTCTCTAACAGAACCCACGGTTCCCTTTGGGAAACATACGATTCTCAGGCTGCTCTTTTGGGGTCAATGGGACAGAAACAATTTTATTCCAATTTTACAGATAAGCAAACCTCTATCTAGTTCCAAAGTACTTTCACCAGCTCAAAAAGAATCCCCATACCCACGAGGTAGTTGGTCCCCAATCCCCACTCCCCTTATCCCTGCATGTTGTCTCTATGGATTTACCTATTCTGGACATGTCACACACAATGTACGACTTTTTTGTATCTGGCTTCTTCTACTTGGCATAACGTTTTTGGGGTCCATCCATGCTGTAGCCATGGATCAGAACTTCATGCCTTCTTATGGCCAGAAAATATCCCACTGTATGACTATCCTGCGATGTGTTTATCCATTCGTCCACTGACGGGCTTCTCCAAAGGGATTCTTAGACTGCACATTTCTGCTTTGAACTGGGCCCCATGAGGGGGACTTGCATGGTCACTTTTCCCCTTCTGCCATCAGAAGGGCCCGCAAGTCCACTAGTTTACAGATGACGTGTGGGAAGCAGGCACAGTGGGGGAAACCTCCAATTTCCCTGTCAACATCGACCCCCAATGCCACCGCCTTGACATCTTCCTGCCATTCACCGAGTCACGCCCTCATCACTAAAGGCTCAGGGGAATTCCAGAGCTCTTTAGACAGCTCAAGAGCCCTATTGTTGGGAAATAAGTACCATATAAAGTGCAGGTGGGACACTGGGGGAGACAGCGTCTCAACCTGCTAGTTAAGCCTAAAGGAAAATGGTTCCCATTATTTAGGTTCGCAGGGTGCCTGGGATTTGTTTTCACCACTTATCATTGTGAGTGGCAACCCCTGTATTTACAGAAGACAAAAGAGCTTCTCACTCTAACCCAACCACCAATTTGTTGTAGGTTTTGCAGAGGAGATTTAAATCCCTCTTATTATTATTATTATTTCAGATGCCCTTCAGCATTCATAAAGGTGGGGCTAGAAAAGGCAAAAGAAGTCCGGGGGGAAGCAGTCGGCGTTTGTTAAATTTGTGGGTGGAAAATTAGGAGCATTCAGGAGTCTTAACTAGTCCGAAGCCCTCAACTTAAGTTGAGAGATTCTTCGAGGTGAGGTTGTTCTCCAAGTGGCGGAGAGCACAGAGCTTCAAAGGAAGTCTCTGCTAATGAACACTTTTCTGACAACCTCAAACCATCTCTAAGATATATTTTATGTTGGAAATAATCCTTTAATGCTCTAAAATACATACGCAGAGGCACTTGGCATGGAGGCCCACTGGCTCAGGGAAGCACTATTATAGGGGATTAAATCGACAAAGGGTCCCACCCCCTCAGCCGGAGGCCCCCGCAACTGTCATTCACCTCTAGGATTTCTTCCAAAGCACTTCCCAGCTTCTTCCTCAGCCACCCCCACCAGAATGACAACTGCAGATGTGTGCTTCTTGCCCTTACTGGATGGAATGAAGTGACGAGTTAAGTCACCATTCCTGGTCCTACAAAGAAAATAATCATTGCTGGAGAAGGCCAATCGAAGTCATCATTTTTTTATTAGCCACAAAGACTAAATACCTTTTACTTAATTGAAAAGAGAGCTGGGATTGGGGGGTGGTGGGGAGATTTAAATACAAGGTTTAACCCCCAGTGGGGGAAAGAAATCTCCGACTTCCTCAGAAAATCCTTTCCAAATTGTATTCATCTTGACTTAATCCACATCTACCGAGTGAATTAGGCAGTATTTATTTTGAAAATCTATTTTATAGAGTTCCAAGGACTCTGTTTTCCTTGGGCAGGGCTGACTCCATTTCAGCGGGGGAGGCCGCTGCGAGGGCCCGGGCCAGCCCTTAAACTTCCAAGGTGCTTGCCTCACATGGCTAACACAATGTAAATAAACACAGCTGAGCCCGGAGAAACTGCAAGGTTTTCTCATTAAAGGAATAAAATAAACAGATGTCCTTAAGCACTTTGGCTTGTGTTTTGTCAAAGAATGGAAAGCTCTAGATGTCTGAACTGCAGAAGTGAATTAGGGCCACATCTCAAGGTAGACGGGGAAAAAGAAAGAAAAGGAAAGATTCTACAGTCCCCTGAATTAACTAATAGTCCTCCAGGGAGGGCACTTTTGATTTGAACCTTAGCAACTTCTACAAATAGTTTTTCACTGCGGGGTCATAAAACCGCGGTTTTTATTTCTTCTCAGTTTGTAAAGCAGTAACGGACAGGCCAGGCCATGTATCGTCAACTGGATCTGATTGAATCCTGATGGCACTGTGCTGGGTATTGGATTCCGGAACTCGAGCCGGAATCACGTAATAATACCCACGAGGAAGTGGGGGACTGCGGCTGGTCGGAGGGGGCAGGGGAGTCAAGAACTGGCCAGACTCTCTCTACACGGCTTCTTCGAGATACACGAAGAGGCTGGTGGGCTGGCTGATTCACGAGCAAAGCTGTCACCAGGTGAATTCATGGCTTGCATCTCGCTGTACAGACTAATGTGTGAAGGAATCACCTGTAGGTCAAGTTTAAATGTCCATTCCAGTTCAGTACTTCTGGGGTGGGAGCGGAGACTCTGCGTTTCTAACAGAGGGCTTATGTTCCAATAGAGGTGTCTGCTAGTGAAGAGTTTCAGTACCGATAAGAACCAGTTATGAAGTCCGAGCATCGGACCCTCCAGGGTCTTAGTTCCGGTGTTCCCCGAAGCAAACCCTGAGACCAGGGTTCAGGTGCAAGCAAGTTATCTGGGAGGTGACCTGCGAAGCACTGGTGGCAGAGTACGGAAGTGAGCGGGGAGAGGAAGGGAGGATGGCAGTGAGGGTGGGCCCACGAGCAGGTCCCTGCTGTGGGAAACTGGGGCTCTGTCCCTCTGGGGACATGCGAAAGACTGTGAAGAAGACCCCAGAAGTGTCACAGGTACCTAGTTGTCATGCTTATGGGAGTTGGGAGGGATACGGGAGTAAAGGCGGGGCCTTAACAGGGCTGCTATAATGAAAACTCAACCCCAGTCACTTAATAACGATGCTGATGGTGTTATTCTACAATCAAATCATCACACCAAGAAATGGATACCTGAGAACCCAGTGGTGCTGTGAGCCATCAACAGGGCACAGACCTAGTCGAGGCCAGAGACCTTCCTGAGGACATGACATTGGACGGGTAGTATTGCTTCTCTTCTATTTGTTGGAAGAGGGAGAGGTGGTGGTAGGGACTTAAACCACACTGAGTAAACAGAACCTCCAGCCATGACAACGGATTCCCAAGGCAGATGACCTTTAGGAGGTAAATAGCCTGCATTCTGGCATGGTTTAGAACCGGACAAAGCCTGGAATCTGGCTGGGGGGAAGCAGAGACCTGTATGTCACAGAGGTCACACAGAGGATTCGGGGTGAGTGGGGACCAATGATCTCTGCCCCACATACCCCACCCCTTTGCCTTGGTGTGTCACAGGCATAAATGCTTCCAGGGGTGAAGGAGGTGCCATACACGAGTGGAGCAGCTCCATGACGCCGAGCCCTGGGGGGTGTAAACGCTCTGCTTCAGGGAGTGAGGGGGGCTGAGGTGAACCCAGGGGCACATGTCCTGTCCAGAGGGTCCCCACTCTTTGAAAACTAAGACCTGGTGTTGCCAGACCTTCCCATTTTCCAAGAAAAGTGAGACATCCAGATTTTTATGTAAAATATCCAGAATTAAATATATTGGCAATGAATTTATAATTTAAAGAAATGCCAGGGGACCAAACTAAACCTGTCTTCAGGCCAAATGCCTGAAACCTCTAATCTCTTCAGATTGAGCAAGGCCTGGACCTTTAAAGGGTGACGTGGAAGAAAACTTCGGGTAGGATTCGGTCCAGGCAGGCAGCAAGGGTCACCTGGCTCCACCCAAGTCCCCTCGCCTGCCAGTGTCCCTGGTCCAAAGTCTGACTATAGTGGCTACTTGCTCAACACTCCATAGTCTTTGCTAAACTCCTGCTGTGGGCCAAGCTCTGGGTGAGGCCAGGCCAGGATGGCACCCGGCATTCTGGCCCTGGAGAGATGCTGACAGGCCCCTGTCTTGTCTCAAGTGTGGATATTTGTTCCCTCGAGGGCAGGTACCTTGGAATCTCATTTCTGCAGTGCTTGCGATCACGCATGCTGAAAACTCCCTACCCACAAGCTATTTATTTATTTGTTTATTCAACAAATATTTTGTCAAGCGAATGTGCCAGGCACTGTCGGGTGCCAGGGGATGAGGCCATGAACATATCAGACCCAGTCCGTGTGCTCTTGAAATTCACAGTCAAGCAGAAGCGTTCACTCCAGTGGCTTTTAATTTTTACCGTGAGGACATTCACGTGGATCCTGGAGATGCAGCTTAGACACATGACTAAGAGTAGTGGGCCACATCCTGGCTTTCATCCTTTCCAGGCTGGGTGACTCTGGCTGAATCACACCACTACTTAGAGCCTCAGTTTCTCTAGAAATGGGTCTAACAGAAGCAGCCACGCCTTTTATGTTTGCAGTGGGATTCAGTGAGAGAGACGGTGTGAAGCTCAGAGCAGTCCCTAAGGGATGCTTGTCCCAGTGTTGTCTGTGCTGGTGGGCAGTGGGAGAGCCTGGGTGTCCTCCCCGTGGGGACGGGGGTAAGGACGACAAGGAACTCTGGGTTCAGAGCCGTGGTTAGATGCAGGCTTTCTCCACAGCAGCACCATGGACCTCTGAGGCCAGACGGTTCTGTTGTGGGGGC
>NW_011888928.1:755491-772563 GCF_000151845.1 Pteropus vampyrus
AATGGTGCAACTATTCTGGGAAATAGCCTAGCAGTTCCTCAAAATGTTAAACCTAGAGTTACCACAGGACTCAGCAATTCCACTCCCAGGTATACATCTAAGAGCATCAAACACATATGCCCATGCAAAAACTTGTACACCAACGTTCACAGCAGCACTATTTGTAACAGCCAGAGTGGCAGCAACCCGGCTGTCCACCAACTGATGAACGGATAGACAAAACGTAGTACCATGGAAAATTATGTGGCAATAAAAAGGAATGAAGCAATGGTACATTCTACAACATGGATGATCCCCGAAAACAACGCTAAGTAAAAGTGGCCAGCCACAAAAGACCGCATGCTGTATGAATCGATTTATAAGAAATGTCCAGAAGAAGCTAATCTGTATATAGAGAAAGTAGATTAGTGGTTGCCAGGAGCTGTGGGGAGAGGGAAATGTGGAATGTTTGTTAATTGGCGTGGGGTTTCTTTTTGGGGTGATGAAAAGGTTCTAAAATTAGAGAGTGGTGATGGTTGCGCAACTCTGTGACTATACTAAAAACCACTGAATTATACACATTACAACGGCAAATTTATGGTATGTAATTATATCTCAATAAAGTTGTTATTAAAGAAACACACAACTGGTCTCAGAGTTGAGCCTCCAATCGGTACTGAGCTGCCTGGTGAGGCATAAAAGGAGGCGTTGGGGCTGGCCCACTGTGAACCCTGGGAGGGCTGCTGATAAATCCCTCTTAGAATCCCTCCCTGGCCACAGGCAAAGACTCCTGACCACCTTGCATTTGCCTAATTTCAGCTGACACAAATAGAGTTGGACTTCGGGAAGGCGGGGAGGGAGGAGGAGTGGTTAGGAAAGAGGTGGCAATCGCTGGCTGCTCCAGCTCTCCAGGGAACTTCTAATGGATCCACAAGATGCAGGGAGGTACAGCTACCAAAGGGATGCTCTGGCTCTGAGTACTGGGTAGGAAGAGATGGAAAGGAAGTGGAGAGATGACAGCCTCGAGCAGCACATGCTCTAATTGGGAACAGGAAGAGAGCCCAGTTTCTGTTTTAAAACTCGAACACTGTTTAGAATCATCCCTTAAGCATTTTTGTTCTGTTAGTCTTATTTCCCTAAGTAAACCATGAGTCGCCCCTTTGGCCGGGATAACAATTGATGTAATTTCTGCTTCCTGTACAGTGCTCAACACAATGGTCTCAAGCAAAGAACTGCTGGTCCTTGGCATGGATGTACAGGGGTTTTTGACCTTCAGAGCCAATTCTGGACCTCCACAGTTCTCACCCTCCTCTGGAAAGAGCACCTCAGTTTCCTTTGGGGGACCATGCCTCCCCTACTAGCTCCATTTGGTTGGGATGGAGCTTACCTGCTCTTCCTCTCTTTCTATGCCAGCATGGTAGGCTCTTGATCTAGGCTGGACAATCAAAGTCACAGAGGTTGGCGTATGGATAAGTATTTGACCCAGTTTGGGCCAGCGGGATTGATGCCTGGGAGTTGTGAAGGAATTTAGGAGGTAGAAGGTCTTTTTTTAGTTGGGATTGCTGAGAGGGAGTCACTATATGAAGAAAGTTGGCTGAGGGGTGCAGAAACACCAAGCCCTGAGAATATTGCTTGAGCTCCTAGATCCAGCCCAACCTGAATCCCACATATCCCTGCATTTTTCATTTCTTGTGATCCAATAAGTTTTCTTTGTAGCTTAAACACTCAGTGCTTCAAACTGAGAGTCCTGATTGATATTAGCTATTAATAATAAGCCCCACATGGCTGCACCTAGTGGAAAAGCACAAAGAGAAAGCCATGGGTTAAAAGTCAAGGCCATGTATTTTACTCGTTATGAAAACCTTGACTACATAACCTCCCTGTGTCTCAGATACTGTCTGCAAAATGGGGTTCACACTCCTGTTCCTCTAGAACTTCTCTGACTTCCAAGTTTATAGGTGTAGCCCAGACAAGTTGTCCTTTATGCCTTTGAAACAGAACTAATCGTTTTTCCTCAATATTTTTCTTTCATTGTTCTTCTTCTTAATACATGGTTCTTTGTGCTAGAAACTGCTGGCTGTCCTCCAATATGCATTCTTCCTTTCACCCTCTCAGAATAACAGAGTCTCTAAATTTTAATGGGGTGACTCCCTTGCAGCTAGATATGGCCTTGTAGACTCCCTTGCAGCTAGATGTGGCCATGTGATCAAGTTCCAGCCAATGAGATTGAGCAGAAGTGATATGTGCAACTTCTGGGTCTGGCCTTTAAAGAGAGGAACAAAAAATAAAAAAATAAGAGAGAGCAGGGTGAACTCTCCTTTTCCTGTTCTCCCTCCTCACTGGCTGGAATACAGACATGGGAGTGAGCCGTTTTATCTTGGCAATGAGGGCAATGCTTCAGAGATGGCAGAGAATAAAACAGAAGGTCCCGGGTGCTGGGTAGCATCCTGACCAGCTTAAACTGCTTACACTTGGACTGTTAGGCGAGGGAAATATTCTATCTTGTTGAAGCAATAGTTATTTTGAATCTAAGGGTTGCTAGATTTAGCAAATAAAAAATACTCATTCTTCACTTAAGAGAGAGCTGGAGGAGGGAGTGGAAAATTCTAGAAGACTAATGAAGATGGTACAGGACACCTGGGGCTCCAAGGGCTTTTCACTTTAGTTCCTCCAGTATATCCTGGGACCACCTGGGGAGGCAAGTGAGCCTGAGGTCTGACTCTCACTCTCTTGTGGATGATTTTACTCTCTCTGGGCCTCGGTTTCTCCTCATGTACTCTGGAAACAAATTGAGCATGATGGTCTCCCAGGCCCTTCCAGCTCTGACCTTCTGTGGTTCTGTAATTCTAAGATGAATGTTGAAACTCAGGTGCCAATGGTGCTGGGCGGGTGCCATAAACGGGTTAAACAGGCCAGGTGGGGGCCTTGGATCACCCAGAGAGTGGCAGTCCCTGCTCAGCTCCTGCTGATTGCTGACACTTGGGAATGCAGGATTGCCAGAGTTTCTAATTTTTCAAGAAGAGTTGGAAATCTAGATTGTTTTGGTCTGTACAATCTCCTGATTTTTAAACGCTGGCGACAAATTCACATTTTTTCAATTACTCTAGGGGCCAAACAAAAAATGTCTGCAGGCTGAATTTGGCTGGTGTCACAAGTTAGAAAATTTTTGTTTTGATACTATGTTTTGTTTTCCCTTCCTCCCTCTCTCCCTTCCTCCATTCCTTCTACAAATATTTATTTGATGCCTATTATGTGGGGGGCACTGTTCTATGCACTTGGGATAAAGCAATAAACAAAAAAAGAACAAGGTGCCTGTCGTCATGCAGCTTTCATTTTAGAGAACTGTCATTATTCATTCATGCAACAGACACTTATTGAGCAATTCTGGCCCATGCACTGTACTTAGTTGGGTTGATAACTGTTCGTGGACCTTGCCCTCGGGGTACATATAGCCTAGAAGGGAAATAGACATTGAATGCATAGCTATAATATAAGTGAAAAATATAGTCATGGGGAGAGATGCAATTTAGATGCAGGGGAGTGGTGAGGAAAGACCTCTTGGAGGAAGCTACATTGAGAACTGAAAGATAAGATTTGACCTAGTAAAAGAACTTTCTAGAACATTCTAGAATACAGCAGAGGCTTCCAAAGTTCCTCTCCCCCAGGTCTCCTCAGCTGTCACTATTCTTGTACATGCAGAGGCTTTCTATTATGAGCACATGTGATTCCCTGACAGAAGCCAGAAGGTCAGGGAGGTAATGCCCCTAGGAGAAGCCCTCAAGCCCTGAGAAGTGAATCTGTAGATAAACACCCCAGCACCTTCACTCGTGGGGTGGGTCAACTCTGAGGTGTGTTCTGCAGTCTCCCAGGGGTCCCCGGGGGACCAAGCCCCAGTTACCCACAGAAGTAACTATTTTGTACCCTGCAGTGCTGCCTTCCCTTCTCTGTCTCACTTCCCCACTCTGTATCCGATGCGTCTTAGAATCTACCCCCAAATAAACTACCTGCACTCACTGCTCGTCTGCAGCTCTGCTTCTGGAAGAAGCCCAGCAGATATGGGAGAGAACGTGGCAGGTTCAAGAACAGAAAGCCACTCTGGATGAGTAGTAGAAAACGGGGCTGGAGAGTGGGCGAGAGCCTGCTCACGAAGAGCCCTGGAGGCTGGGGTGAGGGCTTGTCAGTGGGGAAGCCACTGATGCCTTTTCTGCAGGGGAGAAATCTGACCAGGCTTGCATCTTGACCCCTCCGTAGGAGGCAGTAAAGGGCAAGGGCGGAAGCTGGGAGACAAGACAGCTGGAGGTGAAGATAGCTGGGGGCAGGTGGCAGGACTGGAGAGAGGTGGCCGGCAATGAGGAATCATGTGGACCAGGTGGCATGGTGCTCAGAAAGGAGCTCCGGGCTTTGTCCTTGCCTTGAGGAAGCCCACAATTTGGTTTATGGAGTGGTAGTGAGACACAGACACCGAAATCATGCCTGAGATTACGAAGCCCTACACAATTCATGAGAACCAGTTTGCTGCAGGAAGCTGTAGAACTTCCAAGTGGGCTATCTCAAGAGAAAGAAGAGTGAAAGAATGCTTTTTAGGGGAGACGACTTTACCAGGGTGGTTAGAAAAACCATAGAACACTCAGACCCAGAGGGCAATTCCCTGCAGTAGCCCCTGTGAGACGGCCCAACTTACGTTGATGGCGGCCAACTCCACTCTGGTGTTTTCAGCCGCTCTTGACTCTGCCATCCCCTACCTAACCTGTGCACAGTCCAAACACGCATACCGGATTTCCCGCAGGCACTGCTAGGCATATTAACGGCATTCCTACGCAGTAAGAGATTTCTGCACCACCAACACCATTTTTATATTCTTTACAACATAACGGCATACGATAAATCTATCTTGCTAATTATACATCCAGCTTGTTATAAGTCCCATAAAAAACACGAGCAGCTGGAAAAGTCATGAGGTGATGTCAAATCATATTCCTGGTCTCTAAACAGAAACAGAAATATTTTCCAGGCGCTGTGAGTCTCATGGTTCCTACCCAGGCGTGGAAGCGGCTGCCAACGGGTCGCTCACCTTGGATGAGATGACAGCTCGCCAGTGCTCTGAAGCTCCGCCCTTCTGCCCCCACCTGTCTCCCTGAAGAGACAGCAGATGTCTGGAGCATCCACATGTGGTTTGTTGGGAAGCCCTCGGGATGAGTGCAAACAATCGGCAGGGTTTGGGTTTTAGCAGTTGGGTTCACTTTTGCATTATTCAGGTGGTTTCAATATTTCTTCCATTCACCACCGATCAGCCCATTGCGTTTGCCCAGAATTCTAACTGGATGGCTCCCCAACGTAATTTGTCTGATAATACATTTGCAAAGCTGTTGCTAAGGTCCATGCTGGAGCTGACAAAATGCCTCCCCCGTCTCAGAAAAATGAAAGGAAAATTAAGTTCATCTGCTGGAGACACTAAGATAAACAACAGAGAAGAAGAAAAAGACTCTAAGATTTTAGCTAGGATTACTGGTTTTGGCTGCAGCATACCCTAGTACTCTTAAGAGAAAGCCAACAACTGTGAACTTATAGTCTATTAAATGGATGTCGAACGCTTCATGTGTTAGAAGAAAAAGCTTGGGAGACAATAAAAGAGGAAACTAATTAAATTTTCACATGTCAAGAGAAAATTCCATAGGTGTTCTCAAACCCTTGTGGGCCCAAAGGAGCAGCTTTTGTTGGAGAAGCCGCCTCATAAACTGCCCCCACAATTCCCAGGACAAATCAGCTGGACAGATGGTCATGATGGGGAAAAAAAGGGAGACAAATGGATTCTTACCTTCCCGTATCTGGATGCAAAAGTCCCCGTGAGTAAGGAGTGAAAAATAATTATTGTCTCATCCAAGTCCCACACGAACACACGCTGTGATGAAAGAGGGGAGAGAATGGAGACAAACGGATTTGCTTGCATCTGACTTAACGTCTGCAGAAATTATTCCCCAGAGGAAGAAGCAAGCTTGAAAAACATTATCTTTAAGTTATAAAACATGTGACTCACTGATGCGTCCTTGCGTCCCCATCCAACCTCAGCTGTGTAAAGTATATGCTTATGGCTAAGTTTTGGGCTCCTATCAACCCAACAGATTCCAGAACCAAAAGGCCTGTTTTTGCCTTCCACATAAAAGCTCAAAAAAAAGGAGGGCTTCGGTCCAAAATCAGCAATAAAAATTATAAAACTCATTTGACAAAATGAAATGCGACCATTGTACCTTCACAGCTCACCGTGAGTCTTTTGACCGTTGCTGTTTTTAGCAATGCTGGTGGTTACCTCCATAATGCTACATAACATACTTAGACCTTTACTTATCGATGAGCCAACATTAAACAATACTTTTTGACTTGGCAATCTGAAAGATTTGGGTTTAGCTCATGATAATCTCCACCATTTCTCCAGAACTTTATATTTTTCAATTCCATCTATTTTTTTCAATTCCCTTCTATTTCCAATTCCATCAGCTGTGGACATTCTCCCTTGGCTAAAACCGTAAATCCGATATGGAAGATTCGATATCTTCCCCTATCTCCTCCCCTCTCTAATATTTATCAGCCTTAGCTTTACCTTTGCATTGTCAGTGTGGATAAACTGGTTTGTGTATTTGGTTTTAGAACTATACTTAAGCCTTCTGTGCTCTGTCTACATGTCGATTTGAAAAGCTGGTAACCACTAAAGAGCACTTACATCTTGTGATAAGTGTTCACTGCAGAGCCAAGTAATATGCTATAATTCCACTTCCTTCCCTATGTGCCCAATGTCCTAATCCCAGGGCCATTTTAAAGAGACTGTTCTCACCATCAAGGTCATGTGCATTCTCCTTCCCTGCATTCCGATTAAAATCATGCCACATCTCAGTCTGTTCAGATAGGAATCGTGCCTGTTTGGTTTAACTTTTGTTTTTTGCTGGAATTTATTAGTTGCTTAAATAATCTTTTTTTTTGTTTCCGATAACGTGCCTTCATTAGAATCTCAAATTCAGCCACGCTTTCTGTATCAAAGATGTCCATCCTTGGCGACGGAATGCTCCAATGTTGACTGGATCAGCTTTAGGCCTGCTGCATAGCGACCATTCTGAGATTTCTCTTTACCGTTATTTCTAGGTCAGCTCCACTGCTTCCTGGATCCCAAATCTCTTCTTGATTTTCTTCCTTGTTTTGCTTGAATATATCCTTAAGCTGCTTCTTCTCAAAGGGTGCATGGAAAAGAATCTTACTGAATTTTTACATATCTAGTGATATCTTTATTTTGCTTCACAGTTCCTGTGGGTGCAGAATTCCATCTGGAATATGAACATCCTTTAGATCTTTGAAAGAATTCCTTCATTATCTTGTGGCATCCGGCATGATCGAGAAGTCTGACGTTTAGCGTGTCGTCAGTCCTTTGTAGGTTTTATTTTTTTTCTCTCTAGGATTTTTTTTTAGGATCTTTCTTTATACCTGGTACCCTCAAATTCCATGAGGATATACCCATGTGTGGTCTTTCTTCATTCATACTGTTGCTGTACTTAAGCATTTTCAGTCTTAGCTCTTCAAATAATTTCCTCCTATCTTTTCCACTGTTCTTTCTGGAATTTCTAATAGTCAAATTAGGCCTTCTGGATTGATATTACTTATCTTTAAAAATATATTTTCTATAATATTGTCTTTTTCATCTATGTTCTGAGAGATTTCTTAAACTTTCTCTTCCATTTTTGATTCTTGCTGTTGTTTTAAAATTTATATTAACTCTGTCTCTGAGTGTTCCTTTTCCAATAGCTGACACTTCTTATTTAATAAATGTAGTATCTCCTTAAATCTTTATAGAACAATCGGAATTTTAAAAAGTTATTTTCTGTTTCTTAAATTACGTTTCTTGACGTTTATCCTACATATTTATCCTATCTTTTAATACTGCTGGTCGTCCTCATTTTTCTGGTGATCATTATTTTTAACAACAAAGGCCCTGACTGATCATTTGTGCAGCTGGTCTTGGGTGGGGAAGGGGGGAGGGCGAGGCAAATGTACCTACTCAGTGTGACCCTCCACTGGTGCCTCTGACACCTCCCTGGAGCTCAGGGGCTGTATTTACCCATCAGCATTTGCCATGCCTTTAAAATTAAAGGGAAGGGTGGTATCAAAACGAAAAAGGTCGATTAGAGCAAGAGTTTTCAAACAATTAGCAGACCTGAGTATAATTTTGTGAGTTTTTGGTCTGGTAGTTATATTGATGGCTATGCATGTGCTGGGTCATGATATTCAGTATAAACTCTACGGATCATGTTTAAAAACCACTGTATTTGAGAAAGGTGTCTGGGGTTTAAATATGCTAAATCCTAATTTATCTAAATTAACTAGATCCATTAAACTTAGATATTTTAGTAAGAGAATTTTTAAAAATCCACAAATATTTTCAAATTTAATGCAGATTCAATTAATTTACCTACAACATCCCCTCTGAAGAAGATCAGTCCCCTTTCTCCACTAGCCCACCAGTCTATTCCCCTGCCCTAGAGCCTTAGTGGAAGTTCCTGGTGGCCATTCTGCAGGTGACCTACTCCCTAGCCCACTGGGTTTGGGCCAGGGTGGGCCCCTAACTCTATCTGGGTCAGAGGCCTTTTCCTGGGAACTTAAAATTGGGGCCTAGAAAGAAATACATTGCCTTTGGGTTTTGTTGGTAGCCACATGTTCTGAAGGGCAGACAAGGCCAGTCTTCAGAGAGAAAGAGAGAGGAACAAAGGGGTGAGAAATGGAAAGACGACACTTTTAGGAGACTTGGTTTCAGTCAGAAGCAGAACGAGGGGCCTGGAGGAGAGCCATCGGAAAGCCAGCGTTGCTTGCAGATTCTAGCATCTTCGTTGTGGCATGTGGGGGGAGAGGTGTAAATGCATTTCCTTGCCCTGTTACCCCTGGAGTGTCTTGCTGACACTCCACTCTACCCCTGCCCTTGGGTTCTACGAGAATCTCTGCATCCTTAAAATGAGTTCAGCTTTCTCGTTTAGGTTAGCTCAAGTTGGTTTCTGGCACCTGCAGCTGAGGGAGTTTAACTAATATACACTCAGAATTTTCCTCCTTTCCACTTCTTTATATAATTTCTCTCTCGTGGGCTCCATTAGCAAAACTGCCGAAGACTTAAGAGGTGCGATCTGTGCGAACCCTCCATGCTGACATTAAGCACAGAAGTGAAACAAGGCTCACACCTTTTCAACTGTGCTTGCCCAGCGGTACTTACTCTGGAAATCAAGAAGTAGATGTTTCCAGAATAGTATCACCCCATAATCTCTGACTTCCATGCCACCCCCACCTCCTTCTCAGTTTAATGGAAAAATGGCTCTCTGCCCCCACTGTCCCCTAACAAGAGCAGAAACCATGTTCGGTAACCAAATAATTTTTTTTTTTAAATACTGAAGTATGTGTTGCTCTCCATGATTTCTATAGCTCTGAACTTCAAACTGGAAAATCCTCAGAAATATGGGAGGGCAGAAAGGACAACTGAGGTTAATAAATATTCTTTTTGCCTTTTCCTGATGGGATTGTGTGAAGTCTCCTCAATTTTGGAAGGTGGGGCCTTTAAGAATCAGAGGAAAAGCAAGAACAGAATCCCCTGGACCGAGAATAGTTCCATAAGCAGTAGGAACACTTGTTCTGTTGCAGGTCCCTATGGTGGTCAAGCTCTCAGAGGAGATGCCTGCTGGAGGGTGACCAGACATGGGAGACAAGCATGATGTTCAAATTATTTAACACCTGGGATGACTGGAACAGACACCAGCCATAAGTAGGATGACTGGAACAGACATCAGCCATAAACAACTGTGAAAGTCCTACTAGTCAACACTGGTTAAGTAATTCAGCCCTACCAGTGAATACTGGCTAAGAAGCAAACATCCTGGTGGTGGGCATTTGTTGTTTGTGTCTCCAGCATCCACTCCCTTCTGATAAGAGCACCTGGTTTTCTTTTCCCATTGTGTACTGTCTTTATGGGACTGGCAATTGTGAGCAAGCATAAGACCCAAGCCAGGTCAATGGGATGCTGTCTCCTTGAAATCGAACATCTACTGAAGTGGCACTAGAATTTCAAATGGCTCACTCTCTGGCAGAGGCTGGCACCCAGAAGGTTCCCTGGATTCCTTGGCAAGGCCTTTGTTACTGTTACTGGTTTTACGACTTCCTCTCAGTAAATTCCGTTTGGCTTAAGTAACCAGAACTGGTTTCTGTTGCTTGCAATCAAAGGATTGTAGTTAATACTCCAAGATTCTTGTCCTCAACAAGGATTTCTATGCGCGATGTATGGCACGGAAACCCCAGAGAATGGCCGGACTTTCACTGACCACTGTGGGCAGACAGTGAGGAAGGTGGCAGTGACAAAGCAAGCCACACTAGACATTAGCGCTTCTTGTTTTTTTCTGAGACCACTCAAGCCCTGAGATTCTCATACAATTCTGGGAGGGGAGGTGCTTCAGTAATGAGATAGAATTTCCTACCACCCAGATGGGATGGAGACCCAGAGTCAAAATTACCTTGATTTTAAGGAAATGATGAAAATGATATTTCTTAGCATCTCTGAGTTTGCGGGCTAAAATTTGTAGCTGCTACATATATTGGACAGGATTATGAATAGGGATGTGATGATGCAGCATTTAGATTTCTTGGCACTGACACTAGCTTTGAAATACTATACACATATCCACAGCACACTCAAGCCAGCAAGTGACTGCCTTTTGCAAAGAAGTACGAACTAGTGCACATGTCCATTTTTCTCCCTTGATAGATAACAGTTGCTCCTATCTGTTTTTTGGGCATTCATCTGGCCTCTGTCCTCACTAAAACCCTCCCCCTTCTCTCATGCATGCTGTTCTTTTTTGTTTGCTTGTCTGGGAAAATGTCAGTGCCTGACCAATAATCCTATACTTCCCTTATTACAATAAAGATTGGGGCATCCCTTAGACCCAGCCTTTCTCAGCCTGGACCATACTCTGAAATCACCTGGGGAATTTAAAAATATTGATGCTTGGGTCCCACCCTCAGGGAATCTGATTTAAATGATGTGGGGAGCAGCTTGAGAATGAAGATTTCTCAAAGCTCCCCGGGAGATTCTAAGGTACAACCCCGGTCGAAAACCACTGTGTGAGAAACTCAGAATCACAGGAACCATGCACACTCATCTGAGCCAGCCTCCTGTCTCCTGGTAGATAAACATCTCTGCCACGTTAGAATCACTAGGGGAACTTGTAGGACTCCCCCTCGCCGTGTTTTAATTTAATTTATTTTAATCTCTCAAGGGTGAGGCCTGGGCATTTTAAAAAGCATCCCAGGTGATTCTAATAAGTAGCCAGGGTTAAGAGACACTCTGACCCAGCTGGGAAGGTCCACTGCCCATTGTCTTCTTTACTGGGGGATCTCAAAGTGTGGTCCCCAAACCAGCAGCATCTGGGAACTTGTGAGAGATGCAAATTCTCAGATCTGCTGAACTGGAAACTCTGGAGGTGGGGCCCCGGCTGTCTGGGTTTTCATAACCCTCAGATGATTCTGCTGCTGCTACTATGTTTGAGAACCACTGTTCTTTGTCATTTCCACAGTCACTTTTCCTAGCCTGCCTGTCAACAGTGCATCCATACGGCCAACCTGATTCCTCCCTATGGTCCCTCAAGTGTTCTCTTCCGTTACTGTGCTTTGTGAGGACAGAGGGCCATTCTCCCCCATGTACTTGGACAGACTCTGTCCCCGCCCCCCTCCCGTTCTGGCCACAGATGGAGAGGACATTCACCAAGACAAACAGAGGCGGCTGGCGTTACCTCGATCTCGTTGTCCCCTGCTGGGGAGGGGTCACTGCTCCGCTTAGACCGTCCTCGGAGCTTCCCGTCAGAGGCCCTGTGTGGCCTGTCCGTATCTCCCTCTTTTGCCGGAGTGGAAGGTCCATTGTGTGTGTTATAGTCCCCTGGTGGAGGAAAGGGCATGGTGGGCATGTCAGAAGCTTTGTTGAGCATCTCCTCCCAGGAAACGTCACACCAGAACCACCTAATGCCAAAGTGGAAGGTCCCAAAGGCAGCCTCGAAGGCAAAGATCATGCAGAATCAAAATCGCTCTTGATGGTCCCTTAAGTCGTTCATTCACAATCATTCATTCATCCAATAAAGATTTATTTAGTAGGAATAGTTCCAAGTACTGGTTCTCATAGCACCTAAATTCTAGAGGGAGGAGAGACATTAGACAAATAAGGAAATAAATAATACACCAGGTGGGGACATGTGTTATAGAGAATCAGTAAATCAAGTCGGGGAACAGGGAGTGCTGGGAGGTCACTGACTTATATGGGGCTAGTCGGGGAAGGCCTCACGGATAAGGGGACATTTGAGCAGTGATCTGAGAAAAGTGAGGGTGGGGCCGCTGGGGGAGCTCTACAGTGAGCAGAGTTTTGTGTTTGCAACCCTCTACATATCCTAAGCCTGAGCATCCCTAGACCAACAGAGGAAGAAAATAAATATTTACACGTAGCTGGGCTTCAAACTCTTCTGCCATTAAGAGACTTGCTCCATTCTCTATTAAAAGGAAGTCTTTTAAGCTTTACTTGTTAAGAGATATATCCATTTGAGAATTAAATGAAGTTATATACTCAAAAGCATCCAGCACAGGGTTGGCAATAAAGAGGTGTGAGTAAATGACTTGAATTGAGTTCTGGCTCAACTAGACCCACATACACATGAAGATCAGTGAAAAGGTGCAGGGCAGAGGGCGGGCACCTGCCGCCTCTGGTCGAGGTGGTGTTTCTGGACACGGGGTGCCGAGAGGATGCCAAGCTCTTGCCCTTGGACAATGGTCCAAAGGCCCTGAACAAGTGAGCAGCATCCTCCTGGGACTCAGGTCCTAAAGCCAGCATCCAAGTTGTGTTGTTTTTCAAGCACAGAAGTTTTAAAGATAGGCTTTTTATTAGACTTTATTATCTTTAACTCATAAGGGAACTGAGGCTTAGTGGGCTGACGGAAGTGACAGAACTATAAACCAGCGTGGAAACAGGACATCCTCTCCCACCTTCTCAGTTTACAGCTGCTTGTTTAGCTCCCAAATGTATTCTGTAGACTCCATCTCTCCTTCCATAATCACCAGTTCTTGGATCATCAGGGGGAAATGCTTTTGTTTAAAAATACTTGGCAGTGGACTGAGTATTTTTCCCTACCCGGGAAGGACTATTTCCCTCTGAAACCCAGAGGACTGAACTTTGTTTATTTAATATTTATAAAACTTCTTAGCAGACTAAGGACATACTAAGAAAAGATGTGATTTTGACTTGTCGGGACTGCTGGGTCATCTCCAACTCCCCATCATTCTCAGGGTACAGCATTAGAGATTCCCAAACACTGATCTAGCAAAGACTTCCTTCTGGAGGATGAGGAATAGGCAGTAAATAAAATTGCAGATGCTTATGAGTCATGTAAATAAGGTTTATCCTGATTCACTTGGTTGTTCTAAGGTTATGGAACCTTGGAAAACATTTATAGACCCCATTAAAATCCAGGCAAATAATATTAAAAAGAGAGAGAAACACCAGGTATTTAGAAATATCTAAATAAGGTATATGGGAAGCCAATTTATTAGGGGTGCCAAAAAAGCAACACTTTTCCCAACCTTATATAATCTTGAGAATGAAGGGTCAAAGTTCAAGGTCACAGTTAGTGGTACACAAGCTAGAGCAATTTATGTAAATCTTTCTTGGAGTTATTTTACTCTTTTTCTTTCTCCTCTTTTATGTTTTTACTTATTTTAACAGCTTTATTGAGGTGTAACTGACATATAATAAGCCATATATATACAGAGTGCACAATTTAAGTTTTGACATATGTATAACTCTATGAAACAATCACCATATCAAGATAATGAACAAACCCAGCACCTTCAAGAGTTCCCTTACGATCCTATTGTAATTTCTTCCTCCTGCTCCCCTCCCAGGCAACCACGGATCTGCTTTCTTTCACTATAAGTTATTTTGCATTTTAGAGTTTTGAACAAATGGAGTTATGCAGTATATATATATATGGCTTCTTTCAGCCAGCATAATTGTTTCGAGGTTTAATCCATGTTGTTATGTGTATAGATAGTTCACTCATCTGTGTTGCTGAGTACAGTTCTATTGTATGGATATACCACAATTTGTTAATCTGTTCATCTGAGGATGGACATTTTGGGTTGATTCTAGTTTCTGACTGGAATAAAGCTGTTACGAATATTCACATATCAGTCTTTACGTGGACGTAAGCTTTCTTTTTTACAAGTATGATTATTAGGTCGTATGGTAGAGTCTGTGTTTTACTTTTTAAGAAAATGGTTAAATTGTTTTCCAAAGTGGTTGTACCATTTCACATTACCACCAGCCGGGCAAGAGAATTCTAGTTGCTCCACATCCTTGCCAATATCTGGCATGCTCATTC
This sequence comes from Pteropus vampyrus, assembly GCF_000151845.1. NCBI lineage: Eukaryota > Metazoa > Chordata > Mammalia > Chiroptera > Pteropodidae > Pteropus > Pteropus vampyrus. The sequence goes on from NW_011888928.1 coordinate 769,897, forward strand.
TTTGTGATTATAGCCATTCTAGGAGGTATGTAGTGGTATCTCATTGTGGATTTAATTTGCATTTCTCTAATAACTAATGATCAGCATCTTAATCATGTGCTTTTTTGCCATCAGTGTACCTTCTTTGATAAAGTGTCTGTTTAAATATTTTGCTCATTTCTTTATTGGGCTGTTTTCTTATTCTTGGATTTTGAGAGTCCCTTATGCATTGTGGGTACATGTATGTAATGGTTAATTTTCTATGTCAAGTTGACTGGGCTAAGGGATGCCCCGATAGCCAGTAATACATCATTTCTGGGTGTGCCTGTGAGAGTGTTTCTAGAAGAGATTAGCATTTGAATCAGTGGACTGAGTAGAGAAGGTGGTCCTCCCCAGTGTGGTGGACATCATCCATGCCATTAAGGGTCCAAATAGAACAGAAAGGCAGAGGAAGGGCGAATTCGCTCTCTTCTCGAGTTGGTACATCCATCTTCTCCTGCCCTTAGACATTGGAGCTCTTGGTTCTCGGGCCTTTTGACTTGGACCGAATAACACTATTGGCTTTTTTTGTTCTCCAGTTTGCAGAAGGCCGATCATGGGCTTCTTAGCCTCCATAATCACATGATCCAATTATTATTATAATTGGATCTCTCCTCCCCTACACTGGCTCTGTTTCTGGATAACTCTGACTAAATAAAGATATATGCTTTGCAATATTTTCTCCCAGACTGTGGCTTGTCTTTTTATTCTCCTCACAATGTCGTTTGAAGAGCAAAAGTTTAAAATTTGTATGAAGTCCAGTTTATATCATTATTTTTCTTTTTGGATCATGCTTTTGGTGTTATATATGAGAACTCTTTGCTTAACTCAAAGTCACAAAGATTTTCTCCTGTTTTTTTTTTTTAAAGACTTATAGTCTCATATTTAGGTCTATGATCTATTTTGTGTTAATTTTTATATGTCATGTGAGGTATGGATTAAAGTGCGATTTTTCTGAACATAGATATCCAGTTGTTCCAGCATCTTTTGTTGAGAAGATCATCCTTTCTCCATTGAACTACCTTTGAACTTTTGTCAAAAATCAGTTGTTCCGGGTGGAAGGGCAGAGGGGAAATAAAGAATGAAGCATCAAAAAAAGCAGTCGTCCGTACACACGTGGATTTATTTCTGAACTCTCTATTCTGGTCCATTGATCTACTTGTCTGTCTTTATGGCAGTAGCATACTGTCTTGATTACTCTGGCTTTGCAATAAGTCTTAAAATCAGGCATTGTTAGCCTCCCAACTTTGTTCCTCTATATCTGAGCTGTTGAGGCCATTCTAGGACCTTTGTATTTCCATAGGAAGTTCAGAATCAGCTTGCCAATTTCTGCAGAAAAGACTGGGACATTGACAGAGATTGCATTAAATCTATAAATCCATTTGTGGAGAACTGACATCTTACCAATATTAAGTCTTCTGATCTATGAGTGAGGTATATATCTCTTTGTTTATTAAAATCTTTAACTTCTCTAAGTAATGTTTTATAGTTTTAAGTGTACACACCTTGCACATCTTTTATCAGATTTATCCCCAAGTATTAAATATTTGTTGACATTACTGTAAATGGCATTTAAAAATATTCAATTTTTTATTGTTTGTTATTAGTATATGGAAATACTATTGATTTTTATATCTTACCTAGTACTCTGCAGTGTTGCTAAATTCAACTTTTTAGTTCTAGTTGCTTTTTTGTAGATTCTATCTGATTTTCTACAACGGTGATTGTGTCATTTTACTTTTTACTTTATGAAATTTTGCTTATTTGCCAATATGGATGCCTTTATTTTTCTTGTCTTACGTCTAGAACCTCCAGAACATGTTGGAGGGAAGTGGTAAAATGGACTTCCTTGTGTTGTTTCTGATTTTTTGTCGCTATCCTATTTTAGTCGCTTTGGGCTACTATAACAAAAATATCATAGATTGGATGGCTTAAACAACAGAGATTTATTTCTCACAATTCTGGAGGCTGGGAAGTCCAAGATCAAGGCATTGGCCAATTTAGTTCCTAGTGAGAGTCCTCTTCCTGGTTTGCAGGTGGACACATTCAGGCTGTACCCACACACGAGTGCACAAATCTCCATATATGGAGATTTATTAAAGGAATTGGCTCACATGGTTATAGAGGCTGAGAAGTCCCACAATCTGCCATCTGCAAGCCATCTGTAGAATGAGGAAAAGGTGTGGTATAATTCAGCCTGAGCTCAAGAGCCTGAGAAACAAGAGCCCTGATGTCTGAGGTCAGGGGAAGATCGATGGATGTCCCAGCTCTTCAAGAGAGTGAAACTGCCCTTCCTCTGCCGTTTTGTTCCAATGTGGACCCTGGATGGATTGGATGATGCCGGCCCACACTGGGGAGGGCTATCTTCTCCACTCGGTCCACCAATTCAAATGCTAATCTCTTCTGGAGACACCCTCACAGACACCCAGAATTAATGTTTTACCAGCGACTGGGGCATCCTTTAGCCCAGTCAAGCTGACACACAAAATTAACTATCACTCATGGGTTATTACAAGTGTATTCTTTAGCTTCCAAATATTTGGTAGTTTTCCAAAAATCTTTCCATTATTTATTTCTAATTTAATTCTGTTTTCAGAGAACATTATTTGTATGACTCGGATCCTTTTAAATGTAATGAAACTTGATTTA
>NW_011888928.1:772613-782260 GCF_000151845.1 Pteropus vampyrus
CATTCAGGCTGTACCCACACACGAGTGCACAAATCTCCATATATGGAGATTTATTAAAGGAATTGGCTCACATGGTTATAGAGGCTGAGAAGTCCCACAATCTGCCATCTGCAAGCCATCTGTAGAATGAGGAAAAGGTGTGGTATAATTCAGCCTGAGCTCAAGAGCCTGAGAAACAAGAGCCCTGATGTCTGAGGTCAGGGGAAGATCGATGGATGTCCCAGCTCTTCAAGAGAGTGAAACTGCCCTTCCTCTGCCGTTTTGTTCCAATGTGGACCCTGGATGGATTGGATGATGCCGGCCCACACTGGGGAGGGCTATCTTCTCCACTCGGTCCACCAATTCAAATGCTAATCTCTTCTGGAGACACCCTCACAGACACCCAGAATTAATGTTTTACCAGCGACTGGGGCATCCTTTAGCCCAGTCAAGCTGACACACAAAATTAACTATCACTCATGGGTTATTACAAGTGTATTCTTTAGCTTCCAAATATTTGGTAGTTTTCCAAAAATCTTTCCATTATTTATTTCTAATTTAATTCTGTTTTCAGAGAACATTATTTGTATGACTCGGATCCTTTTAAATGTAATGAAACTTGATTTAAGGCCCAGAATATGTCTATTTTGGTAAATGTCTCATATGTACTTGAAAAAAAAAATGTATTTTGCTGTTGTTGAGTGGAATGGATTAAAGACTGTCTATTACATTTCATCTTTTCTTTTAACTCTAGTTCTCTCCCCGGAGAAAATGTTAACAGTTGCTTTTAAATCCTTCCGGAAATTTCCTATGCAAATATGGGTATTAAACTATACTTACACTTAAAAAAAACCAAAACCCAGGATCCTAATATACATGTAGTCCTCCTGTGCCTTGCTTTTTTTCACAATCACTCAAAGAGAGATCCATATTAGATATACCTAGCTTATTCTTTTTTAATAGATGTGTAGTGTGCCACTGGTGGATGCATTATAATTTACTTAACCTGACTCCTGTTAATGGATATTCAAGTTGTTTCCAGTCTTTTGCTATGATGCTATTTCAATAAATCATCTTTTTTGCTTAAATCTTTGTATCTATGTGGGAATTTTTATCTTTAGCATAAATCCTAGAAGCAGAAAAATTGGGTTAAAGAGTACATGCATTTTTAATTTGTTAGATACTGTCAATCTGCATGGAAGAGCCTTCCGAGTTTCTTTTTGAGAGATTAAAAAAATATTTTCTCATTCTATTTACTGAGGGAGACCATTTAAGAAGTTTAAAAAAATCCCCCAACTTTTTTTAGGATAATTTGTATCATACTTAAAAATATTTAAAAAAAAAGTTCTTAAGCAACCACTACTAACTGTCCTTTATTCTGAGTAACGTCAGATGTTCAGATTCTGCCCTCTACGTCAGCAAGTTGTCCTGCAATCATCTGCAAATTGTTGGGGCTTTATATGACTGCTAATTTGCAGTCAATGCAGACTGCACTGAGGAGGTGGGGCTGAGGGTCTAGGAGGGAGAAGAGCATTAGGCAATGCAAAGAGTGAGCCTGATCTGTCGGCAATATGTAAACCTCTTGAGCCTCTGGGGTTTGGAACCAACCACTCAAGGATATCCTGGATAATTTCAAAAGTGGAGGTTTTATGGGAAATTTTAAGAGAGGGCATGAGTATGAGCATTTGTGTGTTTGTGTGTGCGTGTACATACACACACAAATGCATACATGCCCTTCCTTTACAAAGAACACTGAGGAAAAGAAGCAAGAAACTTCAGTTATAGCTGACAATTATTTATGTCATTAGATTTTATGTCAGCTTGTTAGATATACAGTAAAAACCATCTCAACCACTTATCATTGAACCTTAGATAAATGAAGAACGGGAGGAAACAATAAAGAAAAATTTCAGAGAAACACAAGGGGCCTTTATGTTTGCTCCTGATGGGGAACAAAAATGACCTTCTCACATAACCCAAATTCTTGTGAAGCGAATCTTGGGGATCCAGTTTGCCACTGAATTACAGATGGATGGGGCATCTATTGAAAGTTTTCTGCTTATATTTCCTTTCTGAACCCAGATGGGGGAGGCCACCTTTTAAAAAAGCAGGATGGTCAAAGATACTTCAGGATTATGACAAAGAAAAGTTTGTTAAATTCCGCACCCTTCAAAGAAAACAATTTGGAAATTATTACATATGCATTCCTTAAGTAGTCTGTGGTGAGATAGCACACTGACAAAAATCAATGCTCAAGCCCTAAACTGCCTCAAAAGTTGACTAAAAAGGCTTGGTCATGTTGTCTCCGTGTATCACCAAACCAGGGACAACTAACACCCCCAGGAAAGGAAAATACAAGGGCTAAAAGCAACACCTACAGCAAGAACTCCAGGAACAAAACAGGTGGGTCTTCACTATTGTTCTGTTTCTAACCATCAAGCAATTAATATTTACTGAATGAATGTCCACACACCATCGTGCTAGCTTAGCTTCTACAGAGCTCCAAGACATTGGTAGGTTTCAAGAAACAAAGAAAGGATCATAACACGATGATATTTCTTTTCACTTGGACATTCTAATTTATTGCTATTCTGTAATTTAATGTTGATAAATTCCAAACTGTCTCCTAAAAGAGAAGACACGTGCATAGAAGCTTGTGGAATGAATGAATAAATTCACAGGCCAGTGACTTGGTTGCACAGGGATGTGCATCCCCAAGGGGCCAAGATGTGGACTCTCCCACATGTTGCTCATAATCTAGATGGGTTCCATAGGTTGAAATTAGAATTTTTCGGTAAATATTTCTGACTTTTAAACATGGGTGCAATTAAACACACACACACACACACACACACACACACACACACACACACACACCCCAAAATATATCTCAGGGCTATATTTAGCCCTTGGGTGACTAGTTCATTATAGTTGGGACCTACGTCCAGTCTGTCTTTCACATAAGAGCTCAGACCACAGCCATGAATGACCATGCGACGGTGACTGTACGTACCTGCAAGTGACTCAGAACTCTGGTTGGGGACGCTGTGCGATGCCTCCTGGAGGACGTAGGTGGACGTGGAGATGGGGGAAGGGCAGATGCCGCTGGCGGGGACGTAAGGTGGGCTGTAGGATGAGCTGTAGTACTGGGAGTACTGGCTCTGAGGGAAGCCAGCGTAGGAAGGGTAGTCCTGGAAAGGGGAGCACACAGGCGGTGAGTGAGGAAGGCTCTCCGGGCTGGAGCCTTCAGTGGGCGGGGTCACAGGCTGATGAAGGCGGGGCCTCGTGGGGCGGGTCTAATAACTCTGTCTCTGTCCCCCATTAGAATAAAAGCTGAGGACAGGGACTTCCCCCCAGAAGCAGACCCTGAGAGAGGATTCAAGTGCAAATAGTGTACTCAAGAGGTGAAAAAGACAGCAGTCGGTGAGCTGGTGAGGTAGTGAAGGGACGAAGGGAAAACAGCCAATCCAGAGGCATCTAAGTGGGGACTGGAGTAAATTCTATGGGGGAGACGCTGGATGGTATAAAACACACATCTCAAAATGATCTCGCCAAGGAGCAAAGGAGCCAACTCTAGCTAGCTTTGGGAGCTGCTCCCATGAGGTTTTAATTCCCTGGCCCTACCTGCCTGCCCTGTGCATCGGTTCTAGAAAACACCCTTGGGCCCAGGGATGCAGACACTGGCAGCTGGAGGTCAGCAGGTGTACTCCGAGGGACATGGACGTGGCCCTGACAGGGCCCGTCGTGGTCACTGCTATATCCTCAGTGTCTAAAACAATGCCAGACACATAGGGCATAAAATAAATACTGGATATTCATGAACAAATGGATGAGTAATAAAGTTCACATACACACCTAGCAGACTAGGTGACAGTTTAGGTTCGTGAGAGGTGCAAAAACAATGGCACCTACACAGAAATAGGGATCCAGCATCTTCTATGAGGGAGTCTTGGAGATCGAATCAAAGAACGCCAACCCTCTTTTATCAAGCTTTGCTTAAATCAGCCAGACAGTCCAATTCTCCCACAACAGTCATTTAAATATTCTGCCCCATCCTCACCACACGTCAGTGCTTCTTGACCCTACAAGGAACTCATGGAAAGTTTGCCCTCCTGGGCCCCACCCCAGACCTGAATCAGAATTTCTGGGGGCAGCATTTAGGGAGTCTGCATTTTTTGACAAACTCTTATGGTGAAATGGACAAACACCCAGAGTGAAGAACCACACCTTAAAAAGTACTCTTTAATTTATAAGTATTTTTACCTATATATATAGTACACAGGAAATAATACAAAAATATATGAAACAATGTTCACACATTCCAAGGTTTAAGTCATTTAGATTCTTCAGCTCACTGAAGAAGAAATAGTACATTCCTCATATTTAAATATGTTAAATATTCCTAAAGCCCATCTATCCTGGGGTAGTTCTGTTGAAACACCAGCCTGAAAGCATGTTAATATTTTGTTTTGATAGAATTTTAGACTGAGAAGAACGGTGCACGAATGGCACAGAGTTCTCGTACACCTTTAGCAGGTTAATTCTTAATTCACTCTCTGAAACCAAGAGAATCAAACTATGAGCCAGCACTCATCTTTACAGTGTTGACTTAGTTCGATTTAACCAGTGTTTATAAAGCCCCCACTGTGTGCTGGGCACTCAACACTGGGACACAGAGGCAGAGAAGATGCACCTTCACCCTTCAGAAGCTCACAGTCCAGAGAAAGAGCACACGTGATTGTGGTCATATATTCTAGATGTGACAGTCAGTGGGTGTCTTTGGCGCAGGTCAGTATGTAATATATAATATGGCCTCTGTCATCTTGGAAATCTAGTGATTACAATTTCTCTGACTCTACACTGAACCTCTCCAATGGCTTTTTGGACAATTTGGCTGGATTTTGGACAATCTGGCTGGATTTCTGGTGGGGATCTTGGGCAGAAGGAGGTGTTCTGAATGCCCTCATTTAAGAGGACTGACTACTTAAGGAAAAAAACCGAGACAGCTGGTGGGTGTACCTGGTGGACGCTGCCGAATCCAGCCGCGCTGGTCAGTCCATTGGCTCCTTGATACATCCCCGCTGTGCCTGTGGGAAGGAGGAACAGGGGGACAGATGAGGTTTCTCATGGTCAGAGGGGGACATGGAGGAGAAAGATGCAGTGGAAAGGTGGGGTCTTTGAGGTCTGATAGGTTGGAATGGAACCTGTGACTTTGGCAAGTCTTCAAATCTCTCTGAATCTCAGTTCTCTCAATTAATGAGTAAAATAACACCATCAAAGCACTGTGGTGAGAAATAAATGAGATAGTGCACACAACACAGTTTCCGGTACTTGATAATTTTTAAAAAATTGTTTATTTTAAAAAAATTGTGGAAAAGGCACATAAAATTTAAAATTTTACTATTTTTAAGTGTGCCACTATTTTTAGTGGCATTAAGTACATTCACATTGTTGGGCAGCCATTGCCACCATCCGTCTCCAGAACTTTCTTTATCTTACAAAACTGGAACTGAGTACCCATTAAACAGCCACCCCCCCTTTGCCCCTCCCCCAGCCCGGCACCCATCCTTCTACTCTGTCTTTATAAATTTGACTACTTTAGGTACCTTATCCTGCGACTGGCTTATTTCATTTCGTATAATGGCTTCCAAATTTTACCCACGTTCCGGCATGTGTCAGAATTTCCTTCCTTTTTAAGACTGAATAAAGTTCCATTGTATGTATATTCCACATTTTTTTTAATTCACTCATCTGCTTACGGACACTTGGGTTGCTTCCACTTTTTGGCTATCACAAATAATGTTGTTTTTTTGGGGGGCGGGGTATAGTACCATGCTATAAAATTCCCCCATTGAATTGTCAGTTGAATTATTTCTAAAGTAAACTGATATTGTGTGGCTGCCACTACGATGCAGTTTTAGAACATTTCCATCACCCTCCAAATTTGGAGTCAACCTCCCCTCGCATCCCCAGCCTCAGGCAACCACCGACCTGTTGCTGATTTTAGAGTATTGTCCTTTCTAGGTATTTCACAGAAGTGAAATCATACAATATGTACTTGTATCTGGCCTCTTTCTCTTAGCATCATGCTTTAGAAGCTCACCCATGTCGTAATGTGTATCAGTAGTTCATTCCTTTTTATTGCTGATTAGTCTCCCAGGGTGTGAATGTACTACATCCAGTTTTGGGCTGTTATGGGTAATGCTGCTATAAACACTTACGTACACATTCTTGTGTGGATACGTGTTTTGATTTCTCTTGGGCAGATCCCTAGAAGTAGCATTGTGGAGTCATGTGGTAAGAGTGTGCTTCATTTTTAAGAAGTGGCCAAACTCTCTTTCCAAGTGGCTGTGCCATTATACTTTCCTACGATCAGTGTGTGAGCATTCCAGTTTCTCCGGCACATGGTATTTTCAGTATTTTTGATACAGCCATTCTAGTAGGTATTTAGTACCATCTCATTGTGGTTTTAAGTAGCATTTCTTTAATGACTAACTCTGTTGGGCATCTTTTCATGTGCTTATGAGTCTATCTTCTTTGATGAAGATCTATTCAAATCTTTGGCCCATTAAAAAATAGTTAAGTTTGTCCCCTAATTAATGACCTGTAAGAGTTCCTTATGTATTCTGGACACGAGTTCTTTATTAGGTATATCTCTCCATCTGTAGCTTGTCTTTTCATTTTCTTAAAAAATTTTTTTTCATTTACAGTTGACATGCAATATTATATTAGTTTCAGGTGTACAGCATAGTGGTTAGACATTTATATAACTTACAGAGTGATCCCCTCCAATTAGTCTACCACTCCCCTGATCTTTTCTTAATGGTGTCTTTTGGAGAACAAAAGTTTTTAAGTTATCATTTTTTACTTCTATAGATCTTACTTTTGCTGCCTAACCCAAGGTCATTAAAATTCTTTCCTATGTTTCCTTCTAGAAATTTTATAGTTTTAGTTCTTATATTTAGGTATGATCTAATGTAAACTAATTTTGATGTATGGTATGAGGTAAGGGTCTAAATTAATCTTTTTGTATATGGATATCCAATTGTTCCAGCACCACTGTAAAAAGCTTATCCTTTTTTCCACTGAATTGTTTGGCAACTTTGCCAAAAATTAATTGAAAATAAATGTGAGAGTTTATTTCTGGACTCTCTTTGCTGTTTCCCCATTGACATATCTATTTTATATCATCTTGTCTTGATTACTGTAGTTTTAGAGTAAGTTTTGAAATCAGGTTGTATAAGTTCTCCAACTTTCTTCTTGTTATTTTGGCATCTATGTGTAAATTTTGCATTTACATATCAATTTTAGAATAAGGTTGTCAATTTCTATTGGCCAGAAGGAAGTGGCATAACATTTTTCAAGTGTGTCAACCCAGAATTCTATATTCAGGGAAAATATCCTTCAGGAGTGAAGGGAAAATCAAGACATTCTCGAACAAAGGAAAACTAAGAACCTGAAAGCAAATCTACCCTGAAAGCATGGGCATATTCTTGTAACAGAAGGAGATTAAAAAAAGAAATCTTGAAACATCAGGAAAGAAGAAAGAAACAGAAAAGGAAAAGAGTAAAAACACAGGCAGAGTCTCTTCTCTGTGGAGTACGTCACCAGCTCAATAACAGTTTGCTATCAAATTTTCAGAATTACTTATTCAAAAGTGTCTTATCATTACAGAAAATATTAAAATGGTTCCAAAGTCAAATCTACAAAATAAACCATATTCCTTTCTAGGTGCGGGGGTATGTGCTGGGCACTGGGAAGACAGTGGAGGACAGTGGGCCGCCAGTAAGTACCTTCACTGGGAGCATGGGGGCCACAGCGAAGGGATCTGTGATGCCAAGTGGGGACGAGGTGGGGCCAGGGAAGGCTTCCTGGGGGAAATGACATCTACACTCTTACTGGAGAATACATAGCAGTTAGCAGGTGAAGAGAGCAAGAACCAGGAACATGGCCGCACCTGGGCATTCTCTCCTGATCTCCATTACATGGGGTCTTGTTTAAGGCCCAGAAATCACAGAATTTGTCCACACCAGTGTGGCACACTGAAATCTCAATTTGCCCTCAGTGGCCCATCCAGACATGTCCGGCAGAAAGTCTAGGCCAGCCTCTTCCATTCAAGGTCATTTTTGGGGTCATGGTTACCATGGCAACCCTACCTGCCAAAACTTAGGAACATGCCTGGCTTAAGACGTTTCCTGGATTCAGTGTTTTCTCTCCTGATTTCCCTTTTCTTTTGTGTCAACCTTCTGAATGATGGCTTCGGGCAGGTTTGGAAACAAACAGGCCACAGTCCCATCTCTTGGTACTCTTTGTCCAAAACAGCCTCTTGTTTGTTTTCATTTGTGACTGGCATCTGAAGAATGGACAGCTGAACAAACTGCAGTTTGCCAAGGGCAGTCACCAAAGCCCCTGCAGTGAGAGATCCATCCCATGCCAGAGGACCCAGGAGGAAGGGGGCACGTGGCCCCCAAAATCTTGTGCCACACCATGTGGTCTCTGGAGGGTTTTGCAAATGGATCCGCCCTGAGCTGGAATGTTGAACACTGGCTTCTTGTCTCCGTCTGGCTGGAATGTGTAGTGAGGGCTAGGGGAGGCGAGGACAGGAGGAGGAAAAACTCTCTCTTAAGGTGATGGTGGCAGGTCCTGCCAAGGGTTCTCCCAATACCCATTCACCCCTTCTCTCTCATATTGTCAGAATCTCTGCTTTTAAGCTGGGCACATGGCTGATGAGAATAAGCCCTACATTTCCCAGCTTCCCTTGTGGCTGGCTGCTGTGGCCATGTGATGAGTTGTAGATAAGGGAAGAGGGATGAGTTAATGTTTACAACATCCTGGCTGTGTTCTCTCTCTTCCTGATGAATGGGGCCATCTTGGAACACATGGCTAATCAGTAAGATATGAGGGGCTTGGAGCCCGGCCACGTTTGCCAGAACCGATGTGGCCAGAACTGCCACATCGGCTAGGCCTTTAGGTGAGAGAGGAATATGCTTCTTTCTTGTTGAAAACACTGCTATTTTCTATGCCATAGCAGAGAACTGCCATCTTTTTTTTTAAAAAAAAAGTTAATTTATTGATTGATTGGTTTTCTTGGATTTTAAGTAAAGGTTTACTGTCAATGCTTGGCTCAGTAAAACAACTTTTCAGTCAAAATTCATTCATTCATTCATTCACTCACTCATTCATTCAACAATCATTTCCTAGTGATGTACCAAATATTACTGTGTCAGGCACTGTTTTAGATATGGCAGTAAGCAAGGAGTTGATGCTTACACTCAGAGAGAGACAGAACACAATCGAGTGAACAGATACACAAGGAGTTAAGATAATTCCAGACAGATCCAAAGTAGTGATGCATTAGCATGGCACTACCGAAGCGTGGTCCGTGGACTGAAGCCTGCCTGCAAACTGGTTATTACCAGTCTGCGATGAGACAAATATAGAAATCAAGAGGCAGTGTGTAGAAACTTCTATTTTCTGCTGAATCTGATAATAAAAAAATCAGGGCTTGTAATTTGTGTGTCTTTTAAAAAATTCCATTGCTTCTCAATCTTTTTTTGTTATTACCACTGCTGTCCCCTCATCCTTTTTGACATTTCTCCCCCAAAACACCCCTGCCCCATGAAACTCTAATATTAAAAATATACCATATATCTGTTCAGGCACTTATA
>NW_011888928.1:783670-795731 GCF_000151845.1 Pteropus vampyrus
GCCAGTAACAGTTTGCGGCTGAACGCTGTTGGAGGGACAACTAAGCATCAGATTGATGTAAGCAAATGGCTTCATAAGAAATATGAAGGAAAAAGGATTTTCTTAAGGAGGGAAGGAATTCTCCTGGCCAGAGAAATGGGGTAGGGCAGGAAGGAAGGGAAAGGAGTGGGTAGGGAAAGAGAATAAGGACGAGTATGTAGTCCTGGGGCAGGTTCTACTCTCTGAACCCACACACGGCTGCTGAGAAAGCAGCAAGACCAGCAAATCAGAAGCGGCTGTGTGTGTTGACTCTAAGACCGGCAGTGCTCAAAACCTCACAGGCCCGGCCGGCGAGGGAAGGAGCTGGTGCAGGCACAGTGATAAATGGAGCTTCGGTGTGGGGGAACAACAGGGGATAGTGAGAACTGTGGCTGGAACACACAGTTTCTATCTCAGTAGGTGGCAGTTTGTAGCAGACTCTGTTTGGCTCCCCAGTAGTCATTCTCAATTCTTTTCTTCCTTGCTAGCTTGTTTGCTTTCCCACTTTCCCTTGCAGCTACAGGATGGTCATGTAGTCTAGTTTTGACCAAGGGGACTTCTGGGAAAATCTTTTCTTTTTTTTCCCCTGCCGGCTCCTCCCCTGGGTTATGTGAGGATGTAATGCCTGGAGTTACAGCAGCCTTTTTGGGACATGAGGTCACAAACATAAAAGAAGGCAGCTCACTTGCTGTGGCTGAAGGAGTGAGAGGATGAAAAGAACCTTGTCTTTGAAGATATTATGAAACTGTTAAACCAATCTTGGGGTCCAGATTCCTTGTTAAATATGCAATAAATGTCGTTATGGTTTAAATCAATGTGAGTTGGGCTTTTTGTTACTTGCAGCCAAAAGCATTCCTAACTGATACAATGCTACTCATCTCCAGCCAACTTCTATCACCTAGAAATGTGAGTCAAATGTAGCCAGGGCTTCTGATTTTTTAAGAAAAGTCAGAAATTTGGATTTGTACATGAAATTTCCCAATTTTAAATGTAGGCAAAAATAAAAATTAATTGGACAAACCGAAACCAAAACAAACAAACAAAACCATGTTTGCAGGGTAGATGTGGCCTCTAGGTTTCCAGTTTGTGATCTCTGGCCTCAGAAGACAGAATGATGAAAGAGTCCTGTGCCCACGATGTGGCAGACACAGCAGTGAACAGCCCCAGACCGAAGGGGCCTCGTGGACCAACAGAGTGGACAACTCGGCAGCGGTCCATTCCAATAATGGAGGACCGGATGAGGCCCTGACACAACACACTGGCACTGAGCAAGATTCCAGAACCATGGCCAAAGCTGTGGAGACTTTGGGGAAAACCCTGAAAGACTAAGACGAAACTTTCCTATCAACATGGGGGAATGGTGGCTCAAAATAGAAATTATGTTCAAATGCCGAAAACGAGATCAGTTCCATTTTTCAGCTCCTTGAGCTCGCAAGTTGAGCTTTATACTTTCTGTACAAGAGAGAGGAATTCTTTCTGTCCCTGGGTCTGTGCCTCCAACCTCAGGGCGCCTGTGTAAACAGCTGCCGAAGGCAGCCCATTCTCTTTTGTCATCCTGCAAAATGTTAGGTGCTAATGTTGAGTTAATTCAAGTTCACAGGACACTTCCTCATTAGTCCACCCAAGACCCCTCTTTATTTCTGTTTCCTCTCATTCCCTGCCACTCCACAGGCGAGAATTCTCATGTGTCTACAACACATCCTTTTGTTTGTATGTATTCTTGCCAAGAGGGCACTAGTGCTTTGTGGGCAGGCACATAATTTCTGTAAATTCTATGCGCTACATTTCATATGGCTTCTCAGTTTTTTTTCTTTTTTACCCAGCATTAAGTTCTTAACGCCCATCTGTGTTGCTGTGGGTACATCTTGTCTATTACATTTCATTACTCTCTATTTCATATGGTTTCTCAGTTTTCCCACCCAGCATTAAGTTCTTAGGCTCCCACAACATTGCTGAGGAACGCCTCACCTGTCACTCTGGCAGCTGCCCAGTCTTCCCCCGTGGTCGTCCTCCCTCTCTCCCCTGCCACCTCCTCCAGGAGATCAGCTGGGGTCCCTCCATCTTGGCCCACCACCACGAGGCTGCTGTGAGCATCCTCGGACACAGCCTTGTGGGCCTGTGAGTCTCCTTGGGATATGTCCCCAGGAGTGGGGCTGCCGGATCTCGAGGTCATACAGACTCAATTTCCATAAGGGCTAAGGGAGAGCTCTCGGCATGGCTGCCAGGCGCATGTTCCCACCGGCCGTGCCGACAGCTCCCAGATCCCCATGTCCTCCTGCCCCCTGACAGTGGGGATTCATAATCCCTCCTGCTGATTTCCGTTCTCCTAATGGGACTAATGCAATATCTCATTTCTTGTCTTCAGCTCACATTTCTCTCCTTACTGGTGACTCTGCACATCCTTTCTGGGGCTTGCTGCCTCCGGGATTTCTTCCTCTTTTCAAGGAGATGGTGACAGTCACCATGAAAACCTCTCTTTCTTTTCTTGGGCCAAGCTCAGCTACAACTGAATCCGAGCCCTTGGAAGCGTCTCAGTTACTGGCATTAGCAATTGGACAAATAATAATAATAATAGCCCCCATTTATTGAGTACTTATTACCTTCCCCAGTGCTTGTCACTTTACATGCATTATCTTATCTAATCTCCATCACAACCCTAGCAAGTAGGTCCTGTTAAGAAGTGGCAGAGCAGGGTCCAAACCCAGGGTGGCCTGACTCCGCAGGCCAGGCTTGCAGCCAGCAGGCACTCTGCCTTCCAAGCAGCTGTGGGGAACGGCCCAGGTCACAGCCTGCCTCATCTCTTTTAGGCCACTTGACTTCACTGTCACCCATAGGTTTGACATGCCACTCGGGTAGTGCAAAGAAAGACTCAGATAATCCCAATGAACAAATGTCCTCTCATCAATATTATCTGCTTTGGATTCATCTTACAATTTCTTTCCACACAGCAAAGGGATCTACTGTACTGGGTTCACAGTGACACTCAAAGACATGTATTCATTCATTTTAATTGATGCCACTATTAAAATAAAATTGCTGAAACATAACAGGACTGCAAATGAAAAAGGTCTGGATATGCAATTGGGGAGTGCTCTAAAAACAGTCAGCAGATAATGCATAAAATGGAAGAGCCACAAATAGATAGAGGTGAGCCTGTTATGAAACCCCAGTACCCTAACCATGGCCCAGATTCCAGAAAAATCACAGATCTTCATATGTCGATTTTTCTTCTCTTCTTTACCCAGAACACAAAGTGATGAAGGCCAAGACCTGGCAAGTCCTGGGCCCACCCTTAATCTATTCTGCTCATTCATTCAGGCATTCACTCATTTATTCAATAAACCTTTGCTGAGTGCCGATGTGCCAAGATTTCTACCTTGAGAAAGAACTGGATCCTGTCTTCTTGGGTCTTAGAGCCTGGAAGGGAGTGATGGAAGGCAACGGAGAATCCGTATATAATTATTTGCCCTGATGACTACAAACTAGTGGTTGAAATGTCTAAGCCTCAGTTTTCCCATCTGTAAAATGGAACTAAGTATAGTTTATTTATTTGATTTATTATGAGGTTTCTGTGAGATAAGGCATATAAGGGGCAGAGCCCAGCACAGAGCAAGTATTCAACAAACGGCAGCTGGGATTCTTATTCTTATTGTTAATAATTACCGTTGGAGATGTCGACGATGCTAGAATTTAATTCGTAATTTTTTTTTATATTCATGAGAATTAAAATATCCAGGAAAAGTTAAAAAAAACTTGGATAGGACCAAAGAGCAGATTCTAAATGAAAACAAAAGATTTTAGGGACCCAGACTGAGCTGTCAGCTGTGAAACCAACAGTGACAAATGGTCTATATGCCAGGAAGGGAGGCATCCATATCTGTCTGGCTGATACTGAGTCATCTAGTCCATTTTGCCATCTTAAAAGTCCAAACACGCACTCAGAGTCTGTCCTGCATCTTTGCTCCATGTGGAGTCCAGCCCACATCTGTGTTTAATCAAATCAGTTGCTAAATGTCACAATGGCCTCATTCACAGGTAGCATAAAGCATATTTAACTGGTAATAAAACAATCCACTTTCCTGAGAATGCCATTTCAGATAGGCTGCCCTGTCACTGTGTCTCTACCACACGAGTTGGAATAATGCTGGTGCAGAGATGGGGGAGGAGGCCAAGGGGGCAATGATGCTGCAGAGGGGAAAGCTGTCACATGGGGACCCGCTGGTGCGGAAGGGTGTCCGACATGCAGACCTGGGTGGAGAAAGGCACCTGCAGAGTTGCGAGGCTATTCTGAGGACCCACTCTCGGTGATGCTATTTGTTCATTTCGGTTATACAGAAGACTGATGAAGTCAGAGGGCCTCTTGGAGGAGGTGGCAGTTGAGTAGAAGCTAAATGGATGGGGGGAGAGCTAGCTACCGGAAGCTCCGGAGAAAGAGCCCTCCAGGTTGGGAGAGAGAGTGAAATGCAAAGGTCCGGCGGTGGGAGAGGAGCGAGTGGGAGTGAAACGACCAGGACTGGGGGGCGGGGGAGCGTCCACGATGAGGGCGGACGGGTCTTCAGGGGCTGAATCCTCCAGGGCGCGGCAGGGGAGAGTCACAGCAAGGCGCTGGCATCGGTGTTTGATTGCGATGGGAAGGCCCGAGGTGGGGGGCAGTGCAGTGTGTGTGACATGATCTGACACGACATGGGGAAAGACTGTGTGACTTCACCCAGTGTGGTAGAAACAGATCGGAGGTCACAATGGACCCCCTAAGACCAAATGTGCTAGTCTTACTGCCAAGGATCTCCTCTGGAGGGATTCTTGGGAATGGTCACCCATGAAAATCAGCATTTCTGAGATAAGTTATAGATGTTGGAGAGAGAGATTTTCACGGACATAGCACCGAGGGAAGGCACTGATGTTAGACATGCCTTACGCTGTCCTGGTGGAAATCCAGCAGGGGCGGAGTACGTGACCCAGACCAATCAGTGCGCCACACTCCTCTGACTACCATGATCACTTCAGAAATGTGCATCTGAACTAGGCAGACCTGCATGAGAGGAACATCGAGATGATGTTTGGGAAAGAGGCTGGAGCTGCTGCAGCCACTTGGCCACCACAAGGACCCTTGGGCATTTACATGGCTGTCTTCCTCCCAAAAGAGATACCGTACCCAGTTTCCACTGACCAGGTATGCCAAAAATGTCTGTTAAGAGGCTAGATGGATGACAGAGTCATCATCCTTGATGGTCCTTTCGTCTCACAGATCTAAATACCATCACCATTTTCTATGAATCGGGCTTCCGAAATACCCTGCAAGTCTATCCACTTTTTCCCATCTCTTCCACCACCATCTCCACCTCCATGCCTCTATCATCTCTTTGCCTGGGGACTGCATAATTTCCTTATTGATTTTCCTATATCCATCCTGACCCTGGTTGAATCCTTTATCCTCACAGCCACCCAGAGTACTTTCCCACATTGCTCACAGCTTCCCTAGGTTTCCACTCCATTTATAACTGTATCCACAGAGAAGGGATATTCAAGTCCCAGCCCTCGGCACCTGTGAATGGGAAATTGTGTCTTTGCAGATGTAATCAAGTTGAGACAAGGTCACAGTGGATTATAATGGGCCTCAATCTAATGACCTGTGTTCTCATAAAAGTAGAGAAATTTGGACACAGACACGCAGAGAGAAGAAAGCCGTGTGAATGCGGAGGCAGAGATTAGAGTGATGAATCTATAAGCCAAGGAATGCCAAGTGTTGCTGGTGACCACCAGAAGCTAGGACAGAGGAAAGGAAGGACGATCCCCCAGAGCCTTCAGAAGGAACCAATCTTGATTTCGGACTTCTGGTCTACAGAACTATAAGGGAATACATTCTGTTGTTCTGAACCATCCAGTTCACAGTATTTTGTTATGGCAGCTCTAGGAACTAACCGCACCCGGCCGTCTAGAACCTGCTTTGAGGATGTCTGCATTTGCGCCTCCTCTGCCAGGAACACCTTCTTGCATCCTGGCATTTCCACAAGTTCGTGTGCACAGGAATCACCCAGAGACCCTATTAAAGACCAGAGTCTGCGGCTTTGGGGTGAGACCTGAGGTTTCCAACATTCTCCCAGGTGATGACAATGTTGCCAGACTGGGGACCACAGGTGGAGGCCCTGACCCTCTCACAGCTGGCTGCTGCTTCTCGGTCAGGTCTCAGCTCAGATGTGACAGTCCCTAAACACTGCAGCTAAAGCGGTCCCCATCCTCCCCCCACTCCAGCCACACCTTACACTTTACTCTGGCTTTGTTTTTTTCTTTTGGTAACCCTTACACCCTCTGAAATCATCTTATGTATTTAGATACTTATTTATTATTTATCTTACTCCAAGAGAGCAGGGGCTCTGTCTATTGTTCACTGTTTTATGCTCAGTTTCTAGAAGAGTAGGCAGCATGTGGCAGGCTCTCTGGAAATGATTTTAGAAAAAAATAAAAGAATGTCTGTCTTGTTCTTGGCACTATGTCCAGCTTCTAGCACAGTACCTGGCACATAACAAACTTTCAATAGCTACTGAATGAATGAATACATTTAAAAAGTCAATGAATTGACCACGATAATTTCTGATCATTGAGAATGTACGATGTGCCTGGAATGCTAATTCTCTACCTTGATTATCCTAGTTTATCCCCCACCCAACAAGGAGAACGGAACAAAGTAGGCTCTGTTATGATCTCTTTTCAATCATTTCACCAATATTTACTGAGCACCTACTATGTGCCACTCTGTCCTAAGCACTAAGGACTCAGCAATGGACAAGAAGACGGAAACCACTGCCTCAGTGGAGCTGACGTCCTAGTGGGGAAGGGCTGAAAGGGAATAAATATGTACAATAATGAGTCAAATGGTGACAGGAGCTGGAGACAAGCGAAGCAGGGATGCGAGCTAGGAATGCGGGGTACAGGTGGAGTGGTCAGCGAAGGTCCCACATTTCAATAAAGACTTGCAGGAGGTAAGAGATCAAAGCCCAGGGAGGTGAAGCAACTTGTAATTCAAAACTCAGGGATTGTAAGTGGCAGAGCTGGCGTTCGAACCCAGGATGGTCTGACTCTGAGACCGGTCGCTTTTCATCTCGGGGTTCTCCTACTTCCAACCCGCTGGAATTTCCACCCCACGGAAAGGCTCATTAATAATTTCCGTGGGTGTTTGATTTCGCCTAGCTAAAATTTCCTTTCCCCTTTTCCTTCCAGTCCGCCCCTAGCTGTTGTGCCCACTGCACAGGGTTCTATTCTTTCACAGCGGACGGCTGCCTGCTGGGCTGTTTTGATCACGTTTTGCGATGCCAGCCGTGTGCACTGTGGCTATGCTGCCTTGAAGCCCTGCAGGGCACACGTTTATAACTCCCTGGCAGCCAGCACTCAGCAATGAGAGGAAGTCTGCTGGAGGCCAGGGGCTCGCCCTGGGGCAAACAGAGGCCAACATCTGGTTTGTGACAGGGTGGCCGTCCAAAAAACCATGGTACAGCCTCTGGTCTAGTTTCCTGGCAGTAAAGACAATCTTCTCCAAATTGATACTTTTTCTAATAGAGGGGTCAAGTGCTCACCAAAATGACCTCCCGTGGCAATCCTTGAATGTCTCCTAAGATCACAAATCCTACATCTGTCCGACTTCCCTGGCAAAGAGCCTCGTAAAATGGCGCATCGTCTCAGGTCCCCTCGCAGGAGCACTGACTGGCCTTGCTCTCTCCCACGTCAGCTGTGCCCTTCTACTCACAGAGCTGCCTGTTTTAGTGTTTACCGTTAGGAGTAAAGTTCCTTCCGCAGACCTGTAAATTCCACGTGGGCCCATCTAATGCACCCAGTAGGATGTGGGAATAACTTTCGCAAAGACCACAGTTTCCCTTAAGATGTCTCTCACTTGTAGATCAAAGCCGACTTGTCCTTGGTCCTAACAGCCATAATTCACTCCTTGCCCTAAAACCTCACGTTGCTTTTAAAGATTTGATGGTCTGAGCAGCTGCAAACCTTGGCTTTCATCTCAGCTGGATTTATTTCCCCTTCTCTGGTCAGCGATTCCAACTTTTGTAACTTAAATTATTTCCAAAGTCCCAGAATTTGGGTGTCATTCTTCCCCACTCCCGCCATCACTAGTGGGAGTCTTTAAGCCTATCTTGGAACTCAGAAGGTGTTCACACTTACAAAGCACATTTTAGGTATGAGGTCAGCCCAAGGGACAGATGATGCCAGCCTATGAGTCCTGCTGAATATTCTGTGTTTATATTTTCCCCTCTCTCTACACAAAGAAAGAGTTTAAACCAAAGGCTTATGGGGCATGGACTGTGCGGGTCAAGGTTAACATCATCAGTAATAAGAAAGACCGATGTCATGTAGCCCCTGATAAGAAGCACTGAGGGTATGACATCACTTGTGTGGTCTCCTGGCCCAAATGCACAACCTCAACCTAATCATGAAAAAACAGCAGACAAACACAAACTGAAGGACATTCGACAACATGCCTGACCGGTGTCCATCAAAATGTCAAGTTCATGAAAGACTGAAGGTCTGCCGCAGGTTAAAGATCAGAAGAGGCATGTGGGAACCAGGGTTGGATCGTGGAACAGAAAATGGACATGTGTAGAAAACTGGTAAATTTCCAACGAGGTCCATAGTTCGGGTTCAAGCATTACACCACTATAAACTTCCTGGTTTTGATGACCGCATTAAGGTTCTGTAAGATGTTCCCATTGGGGGAAGCTGAGTGCAGGGTACACAAGAGCTCTCTGTACTCTCTTTGCAGCTTTTATGTAAATCTGAACTTATTTTAAAATAAAAAGTTAGAAAAAGAAAAAGAATGCAGATTCTAACAGGCAGAGTTTGAATCTGCGACTTACTGGTTACGTGATCTGTGCAAGTTACTTAACCCCTCTGTGCCTTGATCTTAGCATCTGTCAAATGTGTATGAAAAATAGCACCCACCTGAGAGGGTTCTTGTGAGAATGAAACGAATTCATACAAGCAATGTGTGGAGAACTGTGTCTGGTGCTAAGAAATGCCAGAACCAATGTCATCTACTATTAGTACCCTTTTTCTTACTGCTCTCACGTGGCTCTTTCTCTTTTCCTGAGAGAGAATGAGGTGAAACATGTACGGTAATTCAGTGTCCTCTGCCAACATATCAACCCAGTACCTTTCATAATATCTGCCATGGAACTGCTTTGTAAAAATTTTAAAAAATACAATTAATAATTTCATATAAAGATCCAGATTTTGTACTTCTATTTGAACAAAAAAGTGAGAGAGGCACTGGAAAATCGGGCCTACTTTCTCACTTGGAATCATACACTGCAAATGAGTGCTGTGTGCTCAGTTAGATGGAGCATGTGACCACCTTCCCCTCCCCTGCAGCTAGGTGTGGCCCAATGTCTAATATCTGGCCAGTGTCATGTGAGTAGATGTGTGGTACGCGACATCTGGGTTGCGCTCTTAAAAGGCTCCTTCCTTCCCCCACGGGATTTTTGTGAGATGAAATGAGAGAATGTTAGTCATGTACCTGGCACAGGTCTGGTGCATAGCATCCCTCAATTCATATTTGTTGAGTGAAGGAATGAGTTGACATACAGAGTTCTACAGATAGAACTGAATGAACTCATTGCTCAATATCACCTTCTTAGTGAGACCTAGCCTAACCACCCAATGGAAAGGTGTAACTTGTCCCCACTGCCACACCCCTAATCCTCTTAATGACTCTTTGCTCTCCATCCATAGCATTTATCACCCTACAATATAATGTACTTATTTATTACCTAATTGGTTTTTGCCTTTCCCACCATGAAAATAGATTTCTATCTATTTTGTTCCCTGATGCAGCTCAAGTATCTAGAACCATGACCAGCACACAGTAGGTGTCAATGAACATTTTTTGAATGAATAAATGAATGAATGAATGAATGAATGAATGAATAAACATACGAAGTGTTCATGGGGATCCACGGCTGTTGGAGTGTGGATGCGACCATATGTGAAGCAGCCTCATTAGAAGAAGGCCCTTCACTTTCTCAAGGCACTTTAGTGCCATGTTAAAAATAGTGTTGACAACCATGTAAGTCTATAATCACTGTGATGTGAAGGGTGCCCCCTGGAGTTGTGTAAAAGCTAAAGCAGAGCCTGCTGGGAAGGGCTATGCTGATAAACACCACTCAGCTCTGCTCCACACCAACAAGGCCCACAGACACCCTCCAATGCCCTCTCTTCAAAGACACAGATTTAGGTCTGCGGTTAAAAGAATTTTCTGACTCTGGACTTCACTGGGATCCAGAATCTCATAATGTTGAACTATTCTACCTGACCATTGCAAAAATGAGATAATTACTCAAAAGTCACCCAATATTGATTGGGAAGGTGTCAACTTCTGCTGACCCACTCATGTGGGACGATGATGATGAGGACTTATGTGCCAGAAAAGTCTCTGTAGGCTTTATATGTATTAACTCAGTTAACCCTCATAAAAATCCTATGATGTGGGTATTATCATCAGATGAACATCCTGTGGATCACAGAGGTTAAGAAATTTATCCAAGGCCACCCAGCTAGAAAGTGATGGGAAAAAATGCTAAGTCAGGCCAAGTCATAAATGAAAAGAGAAGCAATGCCTTATGAGTGCAGCACTGTAGGACAGGTGCTGGCAGGACATGTGAAAAATGTGGTCCACACTAGGGCAATGGGCAGCTGGGAAGAAGTAAGACTGGCTCCTGGGCCACTTCCTGTCCTCAGCTGTAGCTGGAAGGCACCTGACACTTTCTTCTTGGGACTTCTGACATTCCTAGGCTGAGCATTTGCTTCCCCTTTTAAAACATTCCCTTTCTATGGGTTCCTTGCCTATGTCTCCAGTTGGGCTTAAATACACATCTGCACCATGGTGAACTTTCATTCCCCTGAAATAAGTTTGCCAGTAAAAACAAAAGTGGCCTCAACATGTAGAAGTTCACAGAAAAGCCCTTTTATAGAAAAATATAGCATTCATGCTCTTGAGCACTGAGCTCTGTGAGAGAGAGGAGGGCGAGCATTCTTTCATCACAGCTCTGTGGAGCTGGAAGGAGTCGGGGGGATCAGCCCTCCCTGCCTTCCCTCCCTCTTTTCCTTCCTTAAGCATTTACAGTTGTCTACTGATTGCCTGACCCAATATCCATTTCCTCCCCATTCCTGTTAAGAGAATCCACTTAGAATAGCAATGCACCCAAGTATAAACAGTCATTTCTCTATTCTCCCTTGCAGTCAAGGGTGACCATGTGACACAGATCCAGCCACTAAAACACAACCTGAAAACTTTTGTTTCCTAATCATGGATTCGCTCCTTCTTGATTCTCCCTTCTTCGGCTTGACTGAAATGTGGAGGTGAGGGGTGCAGGTGAAGCAGCTACCTTATGACGAGGAGGTAACAAGAGTTAGTATGGAAGCTAGAGGCCAAGGACGGCAGGGCAGACAGAGAGAAGAAAGCTTGGACACAGGGTTTTCTGTTGCTTGTGTGAATGGACTCTAATGATATGTGCCAATGTCATGGATCCTGTGAGACAAGAGACGGTTTTTGCCATTTAGAAGTACAAATATAATTCAACTGCTGCACTCTACAGATGGAGAAACTGAGGGGCAAAGATAGAGACAGGATTAGAACCCAGATTTATGTCTTAAGTCTAGTTTTGTTCTTCCTACTAGTCCAGGGGTCCCACAATGTGACAGAAATCTATAGTGGTGTTACAAAAGATAATTTTAGATAATACCCTTTTCAATTCTTGTTTGATCTAAGTCATAGGCAGCCTAGCTCAGCGGTTGAGAGCTTGGACTCCGGAGGCAGACTTGTTGGGGTCCATGTTCTGCCTTCACCACTCATTAGCTGAGTGACCCTGAACATGTCGTTGGCCCTCTCTGTGTCTCAGTTTCCTTCTCTATAAAACAGACGTAATAATAATGTCTATGTCATGCAGTTGTCATGAGCAGGTAATGAGGTAGCACCTGGAACACACTAAGCATTAAATAAATATTAATTATTAGTAAGTCAAGGAGAAAATCTCAATACTCGCTAATC